>NC_137788.1:80933231-81095731 GCF_963383645.1 Muscardinus avellanarius | reverse complement strand
TATTTGCATATATGTATATGTTTACATATGTGTTTATATATTTTTAAATACTAATGGAAATAACTCCTACTCCTTGACTTCTGTGTCATCCTGTTCATCTCTTCTTTTTCTTGTTAGCTTTTTATAAACAGTTCATGTTTTGCAAAAAAGTAGAAAGTTTTTCTTAACACTTTCAAGAAAACTTAAATTGAAGGGTTGAACATATGTAGCTTACTTTTCAAAGAAAAAAGCAAAATAATAGCTAAAACACAGGTCTGGGAGTTTATCTGTTTTTAGTAGTCTATGCTTTGTGCTATAATGGTATGAATAACAGAACTGTCTGCAACTGGGTTTTGTAGATGCTTAATTTTACCTGATTTTCATGAGATAATTATCTAGCAAAAGAAATTCCCAAATAACATCTCATCTCAGCAGTAATAGGCAAGAAAAGAAGATCAAATCCTTAAACTATTTACTTAGATGAACAGAAATACCCCTTTTTGAAATATTGGCTATGCAAGATTTAGCCATTAAAGGGTGAGGGTAAGACGAAAATCCTCTCAGTAATAGTTGGAATCTGAGAAAATCTTTCCAGGAAATTAAACACTTGATCAAAAAGAAGGCAGGGTTATTGGTGAGAGCTGAGATTAAACAGCAGAATTGTCTGAGAAGCGGCCTCAATTATAAGAAGCAATGGCTAATAATGTCCTCCCAGGGATCTGCTTTTCCCCAAGATGTCGCTTTGGGAACATGCAATAGAGTTTCATTTTCTTTAGACTAAGATGGGACAAGATGCCTTACCTTTGAAAAAAATATAAAGAATACTTTAAATTTTAAATATGAAAAAAGTTCCCCAAAGAAGGGAGCATTTAGAATTACCTTTCTCATATAATCTAAGAAATAGGAAAGTACAACCCTAAGTTGGTTCAAAGGAATTTGGAAAATATACTTCCATTTAGTTTTCTTTTGTGCCAGGCATGGTGGCACATGCTTGTAATCCCAGTACTTAGGAGGCTAAGACAGGAGGATCGCAGATTTGAGAACAGTCTCAGCAAGTAATGAGACTCTTAGCAACCTAAAGAGACCCTGTTTCCAAGTAAGAATTAAAAAAAAAAAAAATAGGGGTTGGGAGTGTAGCTTAGAGGCAGAATGCCTCTGGGTTCAAGCCTCAGTGTTACAAAAAAACATTTTATTTTTTAAGCTGAAGTGTAGAAACAAATGAAAAATAAAGTAGTATTGATTTGCACTCACTGCCATGGGTCTAAGCACTTCTAACATTTGAGCACTTTGGCTCCTAAGAATACAGAAATCCCCAAAGTGAGTCTGTTACTTGAATCTTGTCTTTGTTAGGGATTCATCATATGGTCCAGGGGGAGGAAGAGGAGGTAATGGTGGAGGAAGAATAGGAGGAGAAAGAGGACAAGAAGAGGAGGAGGAATTAGTTTTTCTTGCTGAATTTCTGCAATGGATATCACTTTACAGTAAAAATGCTCTATGGTGACCATCATCACCACTACAACATCTAACTGCCAAGTAGTGCAGGTGTCAAGCCACATACCTTCCATAGTTATTAAATTCCCATAAAAGAACTCAAGGTTAAAGTAGTATTACCACTATTTATTCATTTATTTGTGGTGCTGGGGATTGAATCAAGAACCTCATATATGCTAGATGAGTGCTTTGCCCCTGAGCTAGAGCCCCAACCCTGTGCAACTCCACTTTAAAGATGAAAAACAGGCCAGGCGTGGTGGCGCATGCTTGCAATCCCAGCATTCGGGAGGCTGAGACCAAAGGATCGCGGTTCGCGGACAGCCTCAGCTACTTAGTGAGGCCCTCTGCAAGTCAGTGAGACCCGGTTTCAAAATAAAGAATAAAAAAGGGGGGGCAGGGGGTGTAGCTCAGAGATAGAATGCCCCTGGGTTCCATCTCCAGTACCACAAAAAAATAAAAAATAATAAATAATAAATAATAAAGATGAAAAACATAGCACTTAGAGAATCTACAGAGTTAGTAAGCAATAGAGTTAAATGAAATTAAAACCTACTGTGTGGGACTCTAAACCACCCCACACACTTTCTTTTGCCCTTGGCCTGTTGCCCAGTGGTTTAGCACTCTCTATGAGATATTTTATTTGTAACTGCATCCTCTACCGGAACTTGCCTCAGTTGTACTTAAGGCTAACGCAGTGCCTGGAAGGATGGTAAGGACTCAGCCTGTCTGTAGGCTTAAGGTTAACCAAAGAATGGGCCCTTCCAACTCAGCGACGAATGAGCAATGGCAAGCAGACCATTTTAACTGGATGGTGAAGATCATAATTCTGAGATAGCTGAATCCCACAACAGACAGACTGGTCTCTGATCTGGGCTGAACAAGCCACATGGTGCTGGGCTAATTCTGTCTCACACTCTACTCCTACACCACCTGTCAGTAAGAGGTGCTGCATACCTCATGATATTCAGTATTATTCCAACAGTACTTCTAGTCCAGCATGCCTTCTAGTACAGCATAGTCCTTTTTGAGTAAATATATAAAAATAATAGTTCAGTGGTGGATTTGGTCAGAACTCCGGTTGCATAAAGCAAAACCCCAACTTTGGCCTGAGGGAAGACAATGGAATTATTGAGTCACACAGCTAAGTCCTGAGAAAGGCAGGGGCGGAACTGGCCTGGGCCAGACTGGACCCAGGGCTTCAGCACCCGAGCTTGCATCTGGCTCCAGGTCATCTCCCTCACAGGCTATTATTGTTGGGATCTGAAATGCCCTCCCCACAAAAGCTCATGTGTTGAAAGCATTGTCCCAGGGCCCGAGGCTCAGGGTGGGGCTTCAGGGCAGTGCTTAGCTTCAGAGGGCTAATCAGTGGATTAATCCATCTGCATTGAGGGTTTGAATGGATTTACTGGGTGGTAACTAGGCAGGGGGGGCACACTTGGTAGAGGAGGTAGGTCACAGGGCTGCACCTGGAAGTGTTTATCTTATCCCCAACACCCTCCCCTTCCCCTGCTGCCAAGATCTGAGCAGCTTCCCTCCATAATTTCCTCCCTTATCCCACGCCCAGAGTGAGGAGCCAGGCGACCATGGACTGAACCTCTGAGACCATGAACCAAAAGAGACGTCTCCTCCTCTAAGTTGTTCTTGTTGGGTGTTTTTGGTCATGGTGACAAAAACCTGACTAATACAGCCACAGCCAGAAAGCAGCAAGTTCAGAAAGTGCTTGTGACTCCGTGCCGTGCCACCTCGAGAAGCCCTGGGGAGGGTGTATTGTTCAGCTTGGGTCATGCGCCAGCTCCTACACTAATCCCTAGGTCTGGCAGAGGGAGGCAGCTGTGCCCATTCAGACCACAGGGCAAAAGTGCTGGAAAGAAGCCGGACGTGGTGGCGCACGCTTGTAATCCCAGCATTCCGGAGGCTGATTAGTGAGGTCCTCCGCAACTTGTGAGATCCTGTTTCAAAATAAAGAATAAAAAATAGGGCAGGGGGTGTAGCTCGGAGGTCAAATACCTCTGAGTTCCATCCCCAGTACCACACACACAAAAAAGGATATTACAAATAACATCTACTAACAACCAGAGGGAAGAGAAGCAGAGGGTGAGGTGGAGTGCTCCCACAATCTGCACATGTTCCGCTATCTGGAAGTCCCAGAACTTGGTCCTTTCAAGTCTGCATAGAAGCGTCACTGTGTAAGCATGGCTGATTAAGTCATTGGCCGCTGGCTTATCAACTCAACCTTTAGTCTTTTTCTTTTTCCTAGAGGTCTAGGGATGGGCGAGACTCAAGGTTTCAAACTTCTAATCACCTGTTTGGTTCCCCTGGCAACTGGCCCCCATCTTGAGACTATCTAGGGATCCCCAGTCACCACTCATTTTGTTAGACTACAAAGGACACTTTCCACTTCAGAGTCTAAAGATTTTAGGAACTATGTCAGGAAACAGAGCGGAAGATCAAACATTTATTTATTTCACAGTATCACACGGTTGAATTTGTTTCCTTTCTAAGTTCTTCCCAATTGATTGCTTCAAAATAGTTTACCATTGTTCACAATAGTATAGCACGTGTGTATATGTTAAGATATATTATGTTTAGAAGTAGCCTTTTTGGCCTACAGAAACCCAGATGTAGCACTGACATTCATAACACATGGTCCCTTGAAATACCTGGCCTGGAGATCTAAGCTAACATGGGATTAATTTGATGTAATTCAATATCTGGGAGAGACTGTCTAATATAATTGCCTTAACATTATATTTACTGATTGGTTAATTTGGATAGAAATGAGAGTTTTTTTTCTCTTGATAAATGTGAATTAGAATCCCAGGCTGATTTTTGCAGAGATTAAGTTATTCTTTTCACTTTAATGGCCTTCTAGGACTCTGGTTCAATTGTTGGTGAAAGATAGTGTTGCCCAGTAAGTTGACACCTGGGTTTAATGAGTTTCCTGGGAAAATTATTGTTAGATGACAAAGACCTAAGGAGCAGACACCATTTACAAAAACACATATCATATGATATTTATTTTCTCAGGTCATGTATTCCCTATCATTGTGTCTTATCTCTGGGATGCACATTTCTCTAGAGCAAATAGAACATCTGTGATGGTTACATATGCTAAAACACACATGAGAGTGAGGTCCAACATGAGCCTCCAAACTGTACCTAGAAGAAAGCTTAGCACATACTCATGAAACCAGTATTCCCACGTGATCATCCAACCAGTACGTGATCATCCAACCAGTAGAACATGCAGATATATTGATAACTTTAGTAAGCAGGAAACAGGAAGTTTCACTAGAGCCAAGGTCTAGCCATTTGATAATCTAATTCCTTCTTCCTACATCATTCATATTGTCAATCACAGCAGCACGGAGCAATTCAATAATTTATTTGTCAGAGTGAGTGTGAGAAATTAAAGCATTTCAGGAAGAGAGAAACCAGTATACAAAGAGACCCAGAGATGAGGGAAAGCATGGGGGTGCTCATAGAAATAAGACCAATAATTTTGGGTCATGCAGAATCTAGAAAAAAGTAATGAAAGGGGTAACAGATAGAGACATAAGGCTAAAGGCAAACAGGGGGGTTGTCTTATTATAAAAATAGTGGCTGGATGTGGTGGCACACACTTGTAATCCCAGCATTTGGGAGGCTGAGACAGGAGGATCGCAGTTCGCAGACAGGCTCAGCTACTTAGTGAGGCCCTTTGCAATTCAGTAAAACCCTATTTCAAAATAAAGAATAAAAAATAGGACTGGGGGTATAGCTTGGAGGCAGATTGCCCCTGGGTTCCATCCCTATTACCACAAGAGAGAAAAAAAAATAGAAAAAAAAAAAAAAAAACAGTGGTAAGCTACTGAAGAGTCTTAAATTAAAAAATCACATGATCAGATCTGCATTTCGTAAATTTTTGTCTAGCTTCAGGATGGAGAGTAGGGGGTTCAGAGGAATGGGAGGGAAAAAGATGGACTCCCAGGTTTGGGATTATTAATTTTTTTGTACTAGAGATTGAACCCAGGGCCATTCTACCCCTAAGATACACTCCCAGCACTTTTTATTTTTTCTTTGTTCTGAAACAGAATCTCACTAGGTTGCTAAGAGTCTCACTAAGTTGCTGAGGCTGGTCTGAAATCTATGATCCTCTTGTCTCAGCCTCCTAAGTACTGGGATTACAGATATGAACTACCTTATAGGCCTGACTACCAGTCTTTTACCATCACCCAGGTTTTTGACTTAAGCAAATAAGAATCTGGAGCCAAATATGAAGCAGAGCAATACTGGAGCAAAGAGAGGGGTTTTTGTTTATTTTGCTGTCATTGTTACGGGAGGCAGGAGAGAGGGTGGTGAGCTCAGTTTTGGGTGCGCTGAACTTGAGATGCCTGGGACACACTGTATTAGTCAGTTTAGCCTGCTATAACAAAATACCACAGACTGCATGTCTTAAACAACAGAAATACATTTCTTACAACTCTGGAGTTGAGAAAGCTCAGATCTAGGCACTGGCAAAGTAGGTTTCATTCTGAGGCCTTTTCTCTTGGCATGTAGGTGTCTACTGTCTCACATAGTGGGGATGGGTTGAACCCAGGGGAATTCTACCTCCACTCTGCACCCCAAGCCCTTTTCAATTTTTTTTTAAATTTTGAAACAGGGTCTTGCTAATTGCTGAAGGCTAAGTTGCAGAGGCTGGCCTCAAACCTGTCTCATCCTCCTGTCTCAGCCTCTCAAATACTGAGGTTACAACCATGGGCTATAATATCTCTTTTTGTAAGGACACGAATCCTATTGGATCAGGGCCATACCCTTATGACCTTATCAACCTTAGTTACTTGTTTAGGAGCCCCTCTCCAAATAGACACAATTGGGGTTGGATTTAAATATGTGCATTTGGGGACAGAGCACAAACATTCAGTCCAGAACACTCATGCAAGCAGAGATGTTGAGTCATCTGGAAGAGGGTTTGGAGCCCTGAGTGAGGGCTGGGCCAGATGCCCTGATTTGACAGCCATTGTCCATTTGCTATCTTGAAAGTGGATTGAAACTGAGTGGCCTGAGAAGGACCAGCGCAAGCTGGGGGAAAACTGGCAGTGTGGTGACTTGAGATCCACTATGAAAAAAGAAAATACAGTTGTAAGAACACTACCCCGTTTCTCTTCCCACAGCTGAGAGCCAGAAGTCCCCTAGACACCCGAGTTGGGGGAGAAATGTCCCTATTTCTGCTTTCCACCAATTTCCTGTTCATTAGCATGCTCATTAGAAATTTATTTCTCATAGAGATGGTTCCCAAGGTCTGCCTGTGTCAGAGTTTTGGAAACAGCTCCAGTTCAACTGTGAAGGACAGGGAGAAATTGAAGCGGCAGGGCCTGTTGAGGGAGCTCACTGTCTTGTGGGAAAGTCAAATATTTTCCTAGAGAACTAGTTCACAGGGTAGGGCCATGGGTATCAAGTCACATAAGGATTGTAGAGTGAGCATGGAGCGTACAGGGGGCAGAGTCCCACCATGAAGGGCCATGTCCTTCCTTCTGAGGGCGCAGCACTTCAGGCACAAGGAGTCACATGAGCACAGGACACAGAGACGGCAAATCGGAAACCACTGTGGGTCCCACGAGGGCTCCCGAGTGTGCCAGATCTGCCTCTGGTTTACAGGGGTTCTGAGAAAAACGTGAAAGGCTTCTTTGTCAGGTAGTCAGGGATGAGGGTATGGGGTAGGGACGGGGATCCAAAGCACGTGGGGGAAGAAATTAAATAAGCCTTTGGAATGAGAATAGGGCTGCTCAGAAAGACAGGGCCGAGCCCCCTGCACAGCCTCACGTGGCTCCCGTCCCCGTGGGAAGGTGCGGAGTCTCACAGCCTCACTAAAGTGCACTCAGAGTACTGATGTGTGGCTCCAAAGACATTGACTTCCCACCGGAATATGCTTTAAAGGGAAAGGTTTTCAGGCTGAATAAAACTCACCATGTGGAAGATTCCAGAAAACAGCGGGTTCCAGACTTTATTCTCTGGAACATAGCCCCCACCCTGCTCTTCTTCCTTTTTTTTTTGTGTGTGTGGTGGTGGTACTAGGGGTGGAACCCAGAGGCTTTCTACCTCCGGGCTATACTCCCGGACCTTTTTTATATTTTATTTGGAAACAGGGTCTCACTAGGTTGCTGAGAGCCTCACTAAGTAGCTGAGGCTGGCTTTGAACCTGTGCGATCCTCCTGTCTCAGCCTCCCAAGCACGGGGATTACAAGCGTGCGCCCCCACGCCCGGCTCTCTTCTTCCTTTTTTATCACAGCCTTCTCTGCCTGGTGCCCTCGCTTAGATAAGCCTCTTATATCCCCACACTCCTGCTTCCTGCGTGAATTGTTCCCACGCTGGGGAGACATGGCCACCTGCTATCACCTGAAGTGTGCTGAGTTGGGGGAGAAATGTCCTACAGCCATTCTGCTGACCTCCGTGCAAGACTTCCCAACATGACATTAGGTCACAGAGGACATCACCGGCCAGGGTATATTCTCAGCTCTGCGGAAAGAAAAACCCTCTTCTTGCCAGCACGCGCAGAAGCAAACGATGTCTATGGACAGTCTCACACCGTCGGAACTCAAAAGACCAGCTATATGAAGCAGATATGCAATCCATCATAGTCTGCTTTCATAATCAACATCATTCAGTTTATACAAACAGCAAATGTCTGGTATTCACTCACTAATATATTCTAGACCCTGGGAACTATCTCTATGAGAAATAAATTTCTAATGAGCATGTTACCGAACAGGAAATTGATGAAAAGCAGAAACAGGGAGTTGCGAGGACTACCTTTATTTGTTTATTTATTTATTTATTGCAGTACTGGGGATGGAACCCAGAAACATTCTATCTCTGAGCTACACTCCCAGCCCTGTGTTTTCTTCTTTATTTTTAAACGGTTTCTCACTAAGTTGTGGAGGGCCTCACTAAGTAACTGAGGCTGGCGGCGAGCCTGTGATCCCGTGATCCTCTTGTCTCAGCTTCTCAAGTACTGGGATTGCAAGTGTGTGCCACCACACCTGGCTAGATCGCCTTTTTTGTTGGAGCAGATCCAAGGCCAGCCTCCAAAACTTAGGATGGTCCTCAGCAACTTAGCAAGACCCTGTTTTGACATAAAATAGGGCTGGGGATGTGGCTCTGAGAACACCCCTGGATTCAAACCCCAGTATCACAAAAATAAACTATTAAAGAAAGATGGGGCTTCCCACAAAATTACAATAAGCATTAAATGTTCACACCTCTAGGTCGTTGTGGTTCTGCTGATCCTAACAAGGTTCAGGGGTCTGGGGCCAGCAGTCAATATGCTGAAACAGGCTCCTGAAGGCTGGGTGTGACGCTGCTCCCTTTGCTTCTCATCACCTCATGTCTAAGGCTGTCAGCTAGTCTGGGCCTTACAACAATCACTGAGGCACAAGAGACGTGGTGACGCACACTTGTAATCCCAGCATTTAAGAGGCTGAGACCCGAGGATCGCGGTTCGCGGACAGCCTCAGCTACTTAGTGAGGCCCTCCGTAACTTAGTGAGACCCTGTTTCAAAATAAAGAATAAAAAATAGGGCAGGGGGTGTAGCTCGGAGGTCGAATGCTCCTGGGTTCCATCCTCACACCCGCAAAAAAAAAAAAAAAAAGAGAGAGCGAGAGCAAGCCCATTTTAAGCCTCTGCCCTGTCATGTCTGTCAACATTCTACTGGCCAAAGCATGTCAGATGGTCAAGTTTATTGTGAGGAGGTGAGGCAGGTCTCTCTGGCCATGGTGGGCTAATGTTATAAAGTAACTTGATAGAGAGCATGTAGACTGTGAGAGGTGAAAAATGAGGACTATTTCTGCAATCTATCATAGTCTGCTTTCAAAATCAACATTATTCATGTTCCTTCCATGTGGAAAATATGCTCACACCCAGGCTCAAAATCCAGAATCTCATGATCTACATCCCATCCACGTCAGGCACTGCTCTTCTTAACCTGGACTCCCATAAGTGAAAGGCAAGTTATCTGCCACCCCTCTAAACACACACACACACACACACACACACACACACACACACACACACACCAAATAATGGAGCAGAGACAAGATAACTGAAACAGACTTCCATTCAAAATGGGGAACAAAATAGCAGTCACTGGTTCTTGATGATTCGGAAATTATGCTGAGCAAATGGGGCAAGTTCTCCTATGCTGGAGAGGCGGCCTGATCTATTTCTCTTCATGCCTCTGGGCTCTCCCTCTTCTCCTCCACCCTCCTGGGTCATTTCTACCATGCCCTGTTTTCCAGGGCATCAGAAAATGCCTTTGGACAACTTTCTCAGCCTCCTCACTGTCTAAAGAAAGTTGAAGGCCCAGAAGCCATTTCCTGCCACCATCATTTTGAAGAGTTACAGGCTGGCAGCGCTTTTGCCAACAGAATGATCTCAAAACTTTTGTGGGTTACTTATGTATTTAATTTCAAATGACCCCATTTACAAAAACAAAATAAAACACACCTATAGTGATTTTTTGAGACATGTTTCTGTCTATAGACTTAAACATTGCTACTTTGCTCATGTCAGACTACTGTGAGACAGATGCCCCACAAGAGCCTGCCTTCTTGTCCAGATAGAAAGATCTACTTGATCTGAATTTTCTAGGATATTCTATCTCTGAGCCACGTCCCCAGCCCTATTCAATCTTATTCTTTTTTTCAGAGCTGAGAGCAAGAAGACCTGGGCATATTTTTATAGCTATGACAGAGACACAAAATAAAATTTAGTAAGCAAGCTTATCATCTCACGTCTCTGCAACTTCTCTGAAAACCTCCCATTAGCAAAGGCAAATTGCATGACTCAGTCCAATGTCAAGGCAAGGGGCAGGCATACACTGCAAAGTGAGAGGGTAAAAGGCCTGGCTATGAAGAGGATTAAAGAATGGCGGCCACTCTTATCTGTGACACTTGTTTTCCTTGGGCAATTATTGATAGCACTTTTTAAGGTCTAGGATGAAGGGATACTCCACCAGAAAGAATTTAGGATTATCTTTGCCAGGTAACTAAAAGTTCTGATAATTCAGGACTATTTTAAGTTACAGTCATGCTTTGAGTTGGTTTTGTTTTGTTTTGTTTGTTACTAGATGGAGATTTGGGCTGAAAAATAGCACAGGTATCAGCTTATGGTTACAGCTTCTCATAGAAAGGTCCTCTTTTTTTCGTCAACCTCTCAGAAACCAAAGCAATTTTTATTATTGACTCTAGAGATGAGGGGGGAGGGGCTTCTGAATTATCCTATCCTAAGATAGGTACTTTTGGGTTCCAGCTGTGATGGGGGGAGGTTCCTACTAGATTCTCTATTGTGTGTGTCCAATAAGCCAAAACTATGAAAGATGCCCTTCAAAATTTCCCCTTTTGAGAATTAATAAAGGAAATACTTTCACTGACATTTTGTACATATGTGAGGATACCAATGCCAATCTCATTATCTTGTATTGGGAAGGGGAGAGTGGGAAGGGAGGCAGAGGAAAGCCCCAGTTCTGTGTGCATGTATGTCACTACTGCAATGAACTACATTATGATTTGAGATAATAACGCACCAAGTAAGTATAAATATTTACCCTTTCAGCAAATACTCTTAGGGCAAAAGTAGCTTTGGTTCCAGGCTGCCCTCCAGATTCCTGCCCTCACTCAGATTTTGATCTGATAATTTCTTACCTAAAAGGTAAGGTAAGACACTTTTTTTTTTTTTTTTTTTTTTTGGTGGTACTGGGGTGGAAACCCAGAGGCTTTCTACCTCCAGGCTATACTCCCAGACCTATTTTATATTTATTTGGAAACAGAGTCTCACTAAGTTGCTGAGAGCCTCACTAAGTAGCTGAGGCTGGCTTCGAACCCGTGTGATCCTCCTGTCTCAGCCTCCCAAGCGCGGGGATTACAAGCGTGTGCCACCACGCCCGGCAGATACTTTTTTTTTAAGTGTTCGGTTTCTTTTTTTTTCTTTCTGATTTCAAATCTTATAAAGCTACAATAATCAAAACAGTGTAGTACTGCTATAAAGGCCGATATATAAACCAGTGGAGTAAAATAAAAAGCTTAGAAATAAATTCTTCCATATATGGTCAAGTTATTTTTGACAAGGTTTCCAAGAACATTGGGTGAAGAAAATAATAATCTTTTCACTAAATATTGTTGAAAAATAATAATTACATGAAAAAGAGTAAAATTGGACCCTTACCTAACATCATATACAAATATTAACTCAAAATAGATGAAAGACCTAAATTAAATGTAAATATATATATATATATATATATATATATATATATATATATATTTTTTTTTTTTTTTTTTTTTTTTTTTTTTGGTGGTACTGGGGTTCCTGGAAGCCCTTCTACTTCTGGGCTACACTCCCAGACCTGTTTTTTATATTTTTTATTTGGAAACAGGGTCTCTTAAGCCAGCAAGGCTGGCTTCGAACCAGCGCAATCCTCCTGCCTCCGCCTTCCAAGCGCGGGGATTAACAAGCGTGCGCCACCATGCCCAGCTTAAATGTAGATCTTAAGACTATAAACTTTTAGAAGAAAACCTGGGTCATTAAACTTTACAACGTTGAAATTGGCAGTGATTTCTTGGATATGATTCCAAAGGCACAGGCAACAAAAGAATAAATAACAAACTTCCTAAAAAATAAAAAAATTGTACATCCAAAGACAATGTAAACAAAATTAAAAGTTATTGATAGAATGGGATAAAATATTTCCAAATGCTATATCTGAAGGTATATTAATATTCCAAATAGAAATCCTAAAAATTAGCAACAGTAAAAGCAAACAATACAATTTATTATTAGAAATAGGTAAAAGACTAAAAGAGATAATGAATCTCCAAAGATTTTTATATGACCAATAAACACATGAATATCACTCATCATTATCATAATATAACTAATCATTAAGGAAATACAAATAAGAACTATAGTGAAATACTACTTCACATTTGTTAGGATGGCTACTTAACATGAATTACCTTGCTCCAGCCCTTTACCTTGAGTTTGTTACTTTCTTTACTTGTAAAGTGTGTTTCTTATAAGCAGCAGATGGATGGATTCTGGTTTTTAATCCACTTTGCCAGTTTATGTCTTTTATTGGGGAATTGAGGTCATTTACAGTCAGTGTGATTATTGAGAGATAACTTTTAATTCCTAAAATGTTAAGGGCATGGTGGCACACGCTTGTAATCCCCATGCTTGGGAGGTAGAGACAGGAGGATCATGCTGGTTTGAAGCCAGCCCCGCTGGCTTAAGAGATCCTGTTTCCAAAAATTAAAAAAGTAGAAGGGCTTCCAAGAACCATAGTACCACCAAAAAAAAAAAAAAAAAAAGATTTATTTCTGTTTGAAATACCGTTTATTCTTCTTTGCTTATTTCTCTGCTGGATGGAAAATCTTGTTTCTCTGGTTCTGGTGTGTATTACCTATTTCTTCTTTGTAGTTAATCTCTTTGAGTATTTTCTCTAGCACTGTTTTGTTTGTTTGTTTGTTTGTTTGTTTGTTTGTGTTTGGTGGTACTGGGGTTCCTGTAAACCCTTCTACCTCCGGGCTACACTCCCAGACCTATTTTTACATTTTTATTTGGAAATAGAGTCTCCTAAACCAGTTCGCACAGCTGGCTTTGAACCTGCATGATCCTCCTGTCTCTGCCTCCCAAGTGCGGGGATTACAAGCATGTGCCACCACGCCTAGCTCTAGCACTGGTTTTGAAGACATAGATTCCTTCTGTTTCTGTTTGTTATAGAAGCTTCTTATTTCCTCATCTAATTTGATAGATAGTTTTGCTGGGTAGGAAATTTTTGGCTGGAAGTTGTTTTCTTTCAGAGTTTGAAATATGTTACTCCAAGCCCTTCTGGCTTTTATGACTTGGTTTGGGAAGTCTGGAGTGTTTCTAATTGGTTTGCTTCTGAATGTCACTTGGCCTTTTGTTTTTGTTGCCTTTAAGATTCTCTCCTTGGATTCTACATTGGTCATTTTGACAATTATGTGGCATGGGGAACCTTTTCTCTGATCCTGTCTAAAGGGAGTTCTATAAGTTTCCTGGACATGTGTATCAACCTCTTACTCTATGTTTGGAAAATTTTCTGCTATTACTTTTTTTTGAAGAGATTATTGATCCCTTTGGTTTCATCTTTTCCCTCCTCTATTCCAATTATTCTTGGGTTAGGTCTCTTAAAATGGGCCCATATTTCTTCAGTGTCAAATTCCTGCTGTCGAATTGTTTTTTCTAAGTTTTAAATTATGCGTTCTTTTTTGTATTGATCATCTTCTAGAAGAGAGATTCTATTCTCCATGTAGTCTAATTGATTGTTTATAGGTTGAATTGAGACCTTTACTTCAATGATTGCATCCTTTATTTCTTTTAGACTCTCTCTAAATTATTTTTGAAGGTCCTGTATTATTTCTACAGTTACATTCCTGATTTGATCTTCTGGAGATCTCTGAATTTCTGTTTTATCAGGTTCTGATATTGTGGGGTTATGGGCATTCATTGCTCTATTGTTGTTCCTCTTTCCCATAATTTCACAAGTTTGTGCCTTCTCTGGGTTCTTCCCTGGGTCACCACGACTTCACTTAAGGTGCTCTGGATCTCGAGTGGTAATCTCAGCTGCCACTATTTTACTGGGTTGTATTGCAAAGTCTCAGACCCAGGGAGTTAATCAAGGCTGTGCAAGGCCGTGGGGGTGCCGAGCTGGGTGTTTTCCCACGGGGAGCTGCGACTAGGGTGTGGTATCTTTGCCACCACTACTCCTTCACTGAATTGGACTGCAAAATCTCAGACCCAGGGAGATTATCAAAGCTGTGCAAGTCCCTGGGGGTGCAGCGCTGGGATTTCTCCTTTAGGGGCCGCAATATCACTGTCGCAGGCATAGTGAACTCGCCACCACTGCTGGCAATATGGCACCACTGCCACGCCCTTGGCCATGAGGCTGGCGTAGTTCTTTTCTGGTTTTGACCTCCGTTCTGAGTCCCTTTCCTCTCTGGAGCCTGGTGCTATGAGGTAAGATGGTGCTGGTGCGGCTCCGCAATGCGGGCTGATTTTTTTTCTGGTCTCTAGTTGTTCTTCTAGTCTTCTTTTTCTCTTTCCCTTGTGTTTACATCTCTGCTGATAGTGTTTTCTGGCTATGAAAAGTGCTGATTTTGTGGCAATAAAGATTGAGTGTTAGCAGGACACATAAATGCTGCTTTTCTCAGTTGCAATCTTCCCAAAAGTCAGTAAGATACTTTTAAGAGGAAAAAAAAAAATTATATATATATATATATATATATATATATATATATATATATATAATCGAGAGAGAGAGATAGAGAAAGAGAGAGAGATTGAGTCTGAGGGCATTTTATCTCCAAGCTATACCTCCAGCCCTTTTTTATTTTTTATTATTACTTTATTAAATTTTGAAACAGGGTCTCACTAAGTTGCTGAGATTGGCCTCCAACTTGCAATTCTCTCCTGTCTCAGCCTCCCAAATACTGGGATTACAGGCTTGCACCATCACACCTCAATTAAAATAATATTTTAAAATATATTTGATCCAGCTTGTAATCCCAAAATTTGGGAGACTGAGACAGGAGGATCACGGTTCAAAAACAGCCTCAACTACTTAGTGAGGCTCTCTGCAACTTAGTGAGACCCTATTTCAAAATAAAGAATAAAAAATAAGGCAGGAGATATAGCTCAGAGGTCAAATGCCTCTGGGTTCCATCCCCAGACCCGCCAAAAAAATAAAATAAAATAAAGTAAAGAATAAAAAATAGGGCCGGGGGTATATCTTGGAGGTAGAATGCCCCTGGGTTACATCCCCAGTACTTCAACACACACACACACACACACACACACACACACACACACACACACACACAATATATATATATATATATATATATATATATATATATGTATATATGTATATTTCAGCACTTTTAGATGTTTTTAGTAAGAGGATTAATTCAAAATAAACTGTCCCCATGTTGCTAATATAATAAGTTCTTAGTAAAAGATCATTACTATCTAGGTCAAATGGACTGGGAAGATATACTTAGATACATTCACCCAAACCTGAGTGACACCTAATGAGGACGTGTTTAATAGCATCTTGAAAGTGTTCTCTTGCACCAACTTTATCCTTTGCTAGAAACGAAGATTCTGGTGCCCTATCTAAAGTCCACTGATGAAAATTTTAGGGATTAAATCAGATATTCATTTATCTAAGCTCTGTAGTTAATTCTTACAAGCAGTAAAGTTTGGAACAACCAAACTAAGGCATAGTTCTAAATTAGATCTCATATATCTCCCCAAATCCCTCTTTTTAAAAGCCTTCTCACCTGGAATATGCATTAGCAAAACACTTATTTATAAAAACAAGATTGTTTCTCAACACATTTTTCATTTTCTTCATGGTTATGATACATATTCATGGTAGATTCTTACTAGCATATTTAAATTACCATAAAGAGTACATGAAACTTTTAGAATCCTAAGAATGCTCAAAAGCCTAACCTTCATAAAAATCCAGAAACTGGAAATCCAATTATCAGCTGAGTGGAGGAATTTAAACTGCCAAATGTAATTTAAGTCACAAAGTTAATATTCCTAATCAGCATAAACCCTTTCACAGTTCCCACAACAAAATGAAAACAAAAATAAATTTAAAAATTGCCTTCTATATAGACAAAAGCATTTCAAAGTACATATATTATATTTTTCTATAACAGTATTTTTGTTTTATTTAATACCAGAACCATACCCTTAATGTAAAGTTTCACTAAAATATTTTTGTGTGTGTGTGACTAGGCATATAGCTCAGGCAAAGCATGTGCTTTGCACATGTGACATCCTGGGTTTGATCCTCAACCTGACAGAGAGAGAGAGAGAGAGAGAGAGAGAGAGAGAGAGAGAAAGAGAGAGAGAAGAAAAGTTATATTCATATAGCCTCTGACTTAATCAAAGTTTGACTATGAAATAATCACAAAAAAGTAATTTATTATGGCCTAAAAGAATCCTTAATAACATATACTTTTTCAGTATTTGGAAACTTGGATAGATAGGTGATAAAAAAAATAACAGAAATTTTACTGGCAGGACCTGGGAAGCAGAATATGAGTGTTACTGTGATATTCATTCAACTTTGTTTTACATTTGAAATGTTCATGACTAATTTTCTATGATAAAAGGAATAAGTAGCTGCCTGTGGCTAGTGCCCTGCAGAGGTGTCCCTCTGTTCTCTCTGTCTAGGGCATCCCTCCCCAACTTGACCACCACACCATTCTACACTTCCTCCAACGCTCCATTCAATGATGGGGCCTTTTCTGTTACCCTGAGCCCACACAGATCTGGTGAGCGCTTCTTTTTCTGCATTGCATCTTCTACCCTCTTTCTCTGTAGCTTTTAGTTTGTGTTGCGTTTGTTAGATTACATGCCTTAGATTTGTATTAAACTGTAAGCCTCCCGAGGGCAAGGGCTGTGTCATTTCATCCCCATACTCCTAGGTCCCAACTCAGCTATGATCTCCTTTGAGAGGCCTTCCCTGCTTGTCCCAGACTAGGTGAGTTGCCCACTACATAGCTTCATAACATTTTGTATTCCTCCAAATACTAACACACCTCACGTATCATCACAATAATTGATTTAAAGAGCTTTCTTAAAGATCCTGCCAGACTAATGAGGGAATGAAGCGTGCCTACCACTCTTTGATGGCATCCCAACCGAAAGCACAGCACGGGGCTGATCCTCCATAAGTATCTATTAACTAAATGTTTGGTCCAGAAGTTTTCAGTATACATTTGTTGGGTGAATCAATGAATGTTATTGAATGTGCTACTCTCAAAAAATAGACAAGAAAATGTGTGATGATGCCCATACACCAGGATAGTTTATATGCACACAAAAAAATTCCTAAAGCAAAAGACTTGTATATTAAATTTCCTCAAAACAAAGGATATCCTTTACCAGAGGGAAAGGAAACCATGTACCAGTTCTACTTTTTGTTGTTGTTGTTTTGCTTTGCTTTGCTTTTGTGTTTAAGAGAAGTGAGCCTTCATTTCCTTGTTTAAAAAATGAAGCTGGCAGAGTCCATTGCTTTGGGTTGATTAGCTGAAACCTCCTATCCTCATCAGGCTCCTCCGGCTCTTCCGGGGCTCGGGCCGTGGCTGGGTTGACAGCAGCGGGAGCAGTGGTGATGGCAGTGGCCACGGAAGCAGCAGCCACACACACAGATGGGTCAGCCAACAAGACCTAGATCTATAGGCAAGTGGGAAAGTGTGGTAAGCCTAGGCAACAAAGCCAAGAACCACTGGAGCTCCCCGATGACAGAATGGGGCATTGGAGGCAAGCAATCTGCAGGCCAATGCTGGCCACATTGCAGGCAGCCTCCAGGAAGCAAGCACGAAGTTTCCTCTGTGCCGTCAGCCTCCGCCATTGTAGATACTGCCACTGTCCAACCCTCGCTGGGTGAAGGGAAGATGACAGCCTGGGCTTGGCCGTGGGCGTCACCGGATCCAGGTTATCTCCTGTGATTATCAGCTATATATCACTCGAGATTCCAGTGGTGCCCTGGAGATTTGGAGGGACTCCTGGAGGAAGGAGGTCTTCTCAGGCCCCAACCCAGTGTTGTGGGATGGACAGTGACTTCACTGGAGATGCCTGTACCAGATGGCGGTGGCTGCCACCCTTCAGTCAGCAGCCCGTGCCTGATCTCAGCAAGGTCCTCCAAGGCCCACACTCCCCCAGCAACAAGGCAACCACAGTTCCTGCAGAGCTGGCTTGTTCACAGCCCTGGGCTGGCCTTGAGCGCCCTGGTGCTCTGGCCTGTCAGCACCACCTTCCCTCGGAGGAGCAGGCAGATCTGCAGCATCTGCTTAGGGCACACGTCTTCAGTTCTCACAGCAAAGCAGTTGGGATAATCACTCAAACGTTGGCTGATCTGTAGGAAGCAGCTGGACTTCCAGGTCACCTGTCTTCCCTAAGTATCAGGGCAGTGCACTCGTCCCTCAGAGATGCCATCCATGCAGGGATCATGGGTGACGGCGCTCTCACAAGGATGCTGGCCAGAGAAGGCTCAACACTAGTTCTGATGCAAGTGCTGTGATGTGTGCCTGAGTTCCAAAGCAATCATCTTTACATGCAACTATATTCGTTTCCTTTGGCAGTTGTGACAAATTGACACCTACGTGGTAGCGTGAAAAGACACACATCTCTTCTCACAGTTCTGGAGGCCAGAAGTCCAAAATCACCTTCATTGGACCTAAATCAAAGTACAGGCAGGTGTGGCTCCTCCTAAAACCTCCAGAAGAGAATGTTTTCTTTTTATTTCTTTTGGAACTAGGGATCTAACCCAGGAGCGCTCTGCCTCTGAGCTACACACTATCCCCCTCCCCTTTTAATTCCTTTTCTCTTTCCTTCCTTCCTTCCTTTTTCCTTTTGGTACTAGGGTTGAACCACTCTACCTCTAAGCTACACACCATCCTGCCTCCTCCCCTCCCCTCCCCTTCTTTCTCTCTCTCTTTCCCTTTTTTTGTTTGGTGTGGGGGGGGGCACTGGGGGTTGAACCCAGGAGCATCCTACAACTGAGCTATATTCCCACCCCACTTTATTTTTTTATTTTGAAATAAGGTCTTGCTAGGTTGCTGACATGTAGTCTAAGCTGCTTGCTGAGGCTGGCCTTGAACTTTGCAATCCTCCTGCCTCAGCCTCCCAAGTACTGCGATTACAGGCTTGTATACCCCCTGCTTTTTCTGAAACAGAATCTCACTGAGTTGCTGAGATGGCCTCAAACCTGTGATCCTCCCGCCTAAGCCTCCCACATACTGGGATTACAGGCCACCATACCCAGCAGAGAATATTTCCTTTTGCAGTTTCTAGTGTCCCCTATATTCCTTGGCTTGGGCCCCTTTCAACCTCTGTGCCATCACATGGCCCACTCCTCTGTGTAGTATAAGCTTCCTCCTGCTCCTTCCTCTTGTAAGGACACTTGTGATTATAACATTTAGGTGCTACACAGGTACTCTAGGATAATCTTTCCATCTCAACATTCTTAATAATCTCTGCAAAGTCCCATACAAGGTAGTTTTTAGGGGTACTAGGGATTAGAATGTGAATATGGAGGGGTCATTGTTAAACCTACTACGGCGACATTTTGTAAAAATAAAATATTGGGGGCTGGGGTTGTAGTTCAGTGGTAGAGTATTTGCCTAGCATGAATGAGGCTCTGGGTTTGATCCCTAGTACCCCACACACACATACATTACAGAAATGGTAAATTTTTTCTCTAGGTTTACAACATTATTAGCTTTCAATATTATTCTCTTAGCTTTTTTGAGAGGTATGTACATATTTGTAATATGAATGTGTAATAATACAAATACAGCCTGGTCAAAAGCACATGCATTTATTTCAGAATGTTTTATAGATGGGACTATTATTATTATTATTATTATTATTATTATTACTACTACTACTACTACTATTACTACTACTACTGTTTTTGTTTGTTTGTTTGATTGCAGCACTAGAAATTGAACCTAGGGCATTCTACTTCTGTGCTACATCCCTAGCTTTTGTTATTTTGTTTTGTTTTGTTTTTTGTTTTTTGTTTTGCAGCACTAGAGATTGAACCTAGGGCATTCTACTTCTGTGCTACATCCCCGGCTCTACATTTTACTCTTTAATTTGAAACAGGGTCCCACTAAGTTGCAGAGGGCCTCACTAAGTAGCTGAGGCTGGCCACAAACCTGCAAATTGCCACTACGCCTGGCTTTAAATGGAACTATTATGAGTTTGGAAATGCAAACAGAAATTTAGGATTGGAGTATGTACAAAATAGTTTAGGGAGTGCTTACCTGGTCCATGAGCTCCCACCCCCTCACCCCAGCCAGCCACATATACTCTTAGTGAGCCCCTGAATTCATGTGGCAATCCCTTGCTACACATATGAAAAAGTAGAGGAAAGTGGGTTACAGAGAGAGAAGAATAAAACAAAGGTGCAGAAAAATACGTAGTTCCACAGAGAATGAGGTGGACATCGCACACAGGTCTGAGCCCTTTCTAGGTTCTAGTTCATCATGAAGTTTAATATTACACTCTACCTATCAATTTCTTGAGATAACACTGTAGCGTTAAAATAATTCCCTGGATCTTCTTTTCCATTCTTTCTCCTTCCCTTCCCTTCTCCTTCTTTCTTTTGATTTTCCTTCCTCTTTCTTTTGTTTCTTTTCAATTGTTGGTATATATCTATTATTTGCAATGAAAAAATCTTTTATTATGACAGCACAGAATCTTTGATAATGAACATTATTCTGATTTTAAAACAAGGCCAATGGTTGTGAATTTTTGCTTCAACATACAGAAACTTATTGTAGATGAGGTCTTAGCTCTAATGAAAACCCCATATTTTAAGGGTTTTTTTTTAAGGGTAAAACTATTTTAAAATAAATTTCTAGACGAATCACATACTTTGAGCAATAAATTAAGGATCCCAGCTACAATAAAATTATTTTCTATGCTTTTATTTTCTTTGTCTGAGAACATATTTACCATGATTATTATTTTAATTGTATATATTTAGAGAGTACAGTATATTTCAATACATATATACAGTGTATACTAAACAATCAGGGTAATTAACCTTTTCATCTTTTTATTATTTTTATTATTACTTTCTTTGTGTCTAGATCCTTCAAGCTTCTCTTTTCTAGTTCTTCATAAAGTACATAACAGGTTATTGTAAACCATAGGACGCCAGAACTTATCACTTCGATCTCTGTGTTTCAATACCTGTTATCCAACGCCCCTCTACCCTCACCTCCCTCCACCCTGCCCAGCCTTCAGTAATCATTATGTATGCGCAGATTGACTCATCCACATATGGGAGAGAACATAAGGCATTTGTCTTTCTGTTTCTGACATTTCAATTAATGTCCTCCAGTTGCATCCATTTTATTGCAGATGATAGAATATCATCCTTTTTTATAAATGACTGATATCCCATTATGTATATATGTATCACATTTTCTTTGTCCATTTGCTGTTGATAGGCACCAGGCTGATTCCATATCTTAGCTATTGTAAATAGTATAGCAATAAACATGGACAAGCATATATCTCTTTGTGTGTGTGTGTGGTACTGGGGTAGAACCCAGGAGATTTTCTATCTCCAGGCTATACTCCCAGACCTATTTTCTATTTTATTTGGAAACAGGGTCTTGCTAAGTTGCTGAGAGCCTCACTAAGTAGCTGAGGCTGGCTTCGAACCTGTGCGATCCTCCTGTCACAGCCTCCCAACAGCTGGGATTACAAGCGTGTGTCACTATTCCCGGCTTAAGCATATATCTCTTTGATGTGCTGATTTCACTTCCTGTAGGTATATACCTAAAAGTGGTATAACTGGATATTATGGTAGATCTACTTTTTGTTTTTAAGGAATCTCCATAAAGTTCTCCACAGTGGCTATATTAAATAATATTTCTACCAACAGTGTGTAAGAGTTCCCTTTTCTCATAATATTATATTTTTTCCTCTAAACCAATTATCTATAGGTTATGCTATTAAGACTTAATCTATGTATCTATAGTTAAGTAGGCCTTTGCTTTTCTTTGCTCATAAAAATTGGATTTAGATGTGGAATAATCTGAATTTTGATACCATATGGTTTGGATCTAGAATGTTCTCCAGTGTCTTGTGTTGAAATCATGGTCCCAGTGCAGCAAGGCTCGGAGGTGGGCTTTTGGGAAATGATTGGCTCATTAGGCCTCTGACCTCATTAGTGGATTAATTCATTGATGGCTGGACTACTGGGAGTAGGACCTAGTTGAAGGAAGTAGGTCACTTGGGCGGTTCCCCAGAAGGGATTATCTTCTTCTTGGCCCTATCACCCCCCTCTCTGCTTCCCTGCTGTCAAGAACTGGACAGCTTTCCTCTGCTGCCCTTCCACCATGATATTCTGCCTCCCCTCAAGTCCAAGGGGATGAGGCTGGCGACCACTGACTGAATATTCTGAAGCCCAAGATCTTCCCTCCTAAGATAGTCTTGTTAGATATTTTAGCCACAGTAATGAAAAGCTGAATGACCCAGACACTTACCTATTATTTAGAAATCATTTTAACTTTTAGTAGTCAGGAGAAAAGCTATCTCTACATTTTATCTCTTCACTGTTTGAGCACTATTATTTCATAAAAGAATTGTCTTTTAGTTGTCTTCTGCTTCAAACTCTAATAAGGCACAAAGGACACTGGACCAAACCCCTAAAATATTAGCCTTTATATTTGTAATTAATTATGAAAAAATATGTGAGTTTCCCCAACTAAAAAACAGAGTGAGGCCTCAGACTTGTTCCATAAAGCTTTGTGGGATTAAAAAAAAAATTGTGTCAACAAACAAAATAAGCTTTATTTTTCTAATTGTTTATTTATGCTATTCTTTCTTTCTTTCTTTCTTTCTTTCTTTCTTTCTTTCTTTCTTTCTTTCTTTCTTTCTTTCTTTTTTTTCAGTACTGGGGATTGAGCCCAGGGGCATTCCACCTCTGAGCTACACCTCCAGCCCTATTTTTTTTTTTTTTTTTTTTTTTTTTTTGCAGGTCTGGGGATGGAACCCAGGGGCATTCAACCTCCGAGCTACACCCCCTGCCCTGTTTTTTTATTCTTTATTTTGAAACAGGGTCTGAGTTGTGAAGGGTCCAAGTAACTGAGGCTAGCCATAAATCTGTAATCCTCCTGTCTCAGCCTCCCAAGTACTGGGATTACAAATGTGTATCACCATCCCCAGCTCTATTTATGCTATTTTTCAAAGATATGTACAGATAGAAAACCTCTTATATGTTTGGTTAAATCATATAAAACTTCTGATTTAATATCTTTTTTGAGTTATAAAGCTGAGCATTTCATATCATCCAACCTAAAAGTTTCCTCATTTCAATCACAAATAATCTTGTTCAAGTTGAGAAAAGTTTTCCAGTATTTTATTCTACCTCTTTTTCCTTGGACACTTTCTACTTGGCAATATACTCATGGCTATCAAATGTATCTTTTGCACATAATGGTAAAATGAGTAAGTTATTTCTGCTTCTCCTTTACATTTGCAATATGATTAAAAAAGCAATGGAAGCCATATGTGCTTGTGTATATTAAATTCTAAGAGATTACTTTTGTTTAAAAATCTTTCTTTTTCAAACAACTCTCCTATTTTTGCTTCCTTCTCTATGCTTGAATGAAGGACATCTGTTTCTGTTTTCAGTGTTCTTTGTTACTTTAAGTAGAATATCAAAGTACCCCTTTGACAAGGTAAGAATGCTTCAGTATTGTTTTTATTCCTTTTATTTATTTTCATTGGTTTAAAAAAATTACAAATGTTGTACAGAAATTATGAACTTCTCCCTGAAAAAAAATTCAAACAATACAACATACAAAATGAAAATTCCTTTCTGACCCTCCCTGCTCTTTCACCCCACATAACCACTAAAAGTAATTGGTGTGGGCATTTTAGAAATTTTCCTATGCATCTGCATTTATGTGCCTATATGAAAGTATATATGTACATAGATATATGAATAGACAGATAGATATAGACAGAGATCATTGAAGATAGTATCATACAAAACAATGGGTGTCTAGCCCATAGCAAGCTCTCAATGGCTGTCATGATCACAATTCTTCCAATAGTTATTTACTTATTTATTTTTGCAGTGCTGGGGATGCCAGGGTATCCTGCATGCTAGACATTCTACCACTGAGCTACATCTTCAGCCCCTCCAGCATTTTAAATTTTTTTAACAATTATTTATTGAATATTACCATACAATAGGCTCTGGTTTTATAGAAACTCCTTTCAGACCCAGCCCAATTCTTGCCTCAGAGGCTCACAAATCTAGAAGGAAGACACCCATACAAGAATGTAAGTGGGAGGAAGTATGAAATGTCAAGTTGGAACACCCTACAAAGTGCAGTGAGAACATAGACAAAAACGCTGAGATCTACATGGAGTAGATTTTATTTCTAGGTTATTATTGTCTGGATTTGGAATGCCCCTGCAAATGCTCATGTGTTGGCAATACAGCAATGTTCAGAGATGAAATAATTGAATCGAGGCTCTAACCTCAGCAATTATTAATCTAATCCATAGCTAGATTAATAACTTGAATGGATTTACTGGGTGGTAACTGAAGGCAGGTTACATGTGGCTGGAGGAAGTAGGTCACTGTAGGTATAACCTTAGAGACTATATCTGTCCTCAGACACCCCCCCCCTCTCTCAGCTGCCATGACCTGAGCAGTTTTCCTCCCTCATACCCTTCCCTTCCATCATGTAACTACCTTGGGGCCAGCCATCCATAGATGGAGGCTCTGCACCTATGAGCCAAAATGAACCTTTCCTATTCTAAGTTGTTCTTGTCAGGTATTTGGGTCACAATAATGAAAAACTGGCTAACACACTATCTGATAATCAGCAAATGGTCTTGATTTCCCTTCCAGCCCATCTCTTCAATCTATCCGCCCCACCTCTGTTGCCTCCACTCCTGGCTGGGGCTCTGACAGCCTATCCTGTAACGACCTTCCCATAGTTCCTCCTGCTTCTACACTCACCCTTCCCAGTCCTTTCTCCACAGGGCAGCCAGAGGGAAGCCCTTCTGTGTCAATCAAGTAATGTCATATGTCACCGTCACACACAACCTTCCTAATGGCTTCCCTTGGTGCTTAGTATAATATCCATATTTATTTTCATAGCCTACAAGGCGCTGCATGATCTGGCCTCTGCTCATTATCTCTCTGGCCTCATTTTGTTCCATAATTCCCTTCGGTCCTGCTCTCCCGCTAGACCGACATCTTTTCTTATCTTGGGAAATCCCAAGCTCTAGAACCTTTTCCCTGAGTTTCCTCTGCCCAGACTCCTCCTCTGCAGCTGGTCTGTATGGCCAGCTCATTCTCATCCTACGGACAAGCTCATTCCCATCCTAACGCAGCTTCTTCTGTGGCAAAGCACACTCACATTATCCTGTTTGTTTTCTCCACAACGCTTACCACAACATGAAATTATCTTAAATCTACATTTTATTGCTTATTTACTTGATGTTGCTATTCTTCTCTTCACCCTGAACTGAACTGAAAGCTCCATGAGAGGTTGGACTTTTAATGTACTGTTCATTACACCTAGAGCGATACCTGACACCTGTTAGGTGCTCAATAAATACTGAGTGAATGAAAGAAAAAGTGCCTGAAGCCAATGAAGTTTTTGCAGAGGCTGTAGCTTTGAGGTCAGGAAATGAAAAATTAGTCAAAGTCAGCCTGCTTAAGACATTCCATAGGTGAGAGAATAGCATGCAATTCAAGAATGGAGTGAGGACGGGAGTGGGGAAGGATGGGAGGGAGGTAGTTTTGGAGAGCAAGCTATGCGGGTGGTTGGGAACTGAATAGTGTGTGTGTGTGTGTGTGTGTGTGTGTGTGTGTGTGTGTAGTAATAGTAGTAGTAGTAGTAGTAGTAGTAGTAGTAGTAGTAGTAGGGATTAAGGTATTCTACCTCTGAGCTACACCCCCAGCCTCATATTTTATTCTTTATTTTTTAATTTTTTAAATTTTTTAAATTTTTTTATGGTACTGGGGGTGGAACCCAGGGGCTTTTCTACTTCCAGGCTATACTCCCAGACCTATTTTATACTTTATTTGGAAACAGGGTCTCACTAAGTTACTGAGAACCTCACTAAGTAGCTAAGGCTGGCTTCGAACCTGTGCAATCCCCCTGTTTCAGCCTCCCAAGCGTGGGGATTACAAGCGTGCACCACCATGCCAGGTTTTATTCTTTATTTTAAAACAAGGTCTTACTAAATTGTGGAGGGCCCCACTAAATAGCTGAGGCTGGCCATGAACCTGCGATCCTCCTGTCTCAGCCTCCCAAGTACTAGGATTACAAGCATACAATTACAATTACAATAATAACATTTTTTAACTAATCTAAGGAACTCAGATTTTATCCTTTGGTGACTGGAGCCATTGTTAATTCTGAACACTGACGCCTAAGCATTAGTTTTCCACCAAAACTTAAAACAAGTCCTGCAGGTGAGAAGTCTGACTTGGGTCTCAGTGGACTAAAATTAAGGTGTCAGCAGGGCTGTGTTTTGTACTGGAGCCTCTGGGAAGGAATCCTCTTCCCATGTCATTCAGGTCAACAGCAGATCACAGTTCCTTTTGGTTCCAGAACTGAGGTCTCCTTTCCTGCAGGCATTCACCTGAGTGCTGCCCTCACCTCCCAGAGCCTCTGTCTGTATAAATGGACACCCCCATCTCAACGCCAGTAACCACTGTTAAATCCCTCTCCAACCTGGTATTTTAACTTTCCCTTCTGCCGCATATCTCTTTCTCTTTTACCATCTCTCTGGGACTTCGGCTGCAGAAAATGCTTTATTTTTAGGGGCTCATGTGATTAAATTGGGCCCACTCAACATCCCAGGAAAATCTCCCTATCTTAAAACCTAAAACCATAATTATTTTGGCATGTAATATAACATATTAGAAGGTTCCAGGGACCAGAATATCTACTGGGACTGGTGGATTTTACCTCCACATTCTGTAATCACATTTCCTCAGATTTCTCAGCAGGCTCTGTGAGGTAAGCTAAACAGAATAAGAGGGGTCAGGACTGGTAATTGAGTGACCACTCCAGGTCTATCATAATGAAGAACTGAAAAAAATCCAGAAGCGTTAAAAATAAAAAATAATGAACAGATTTTATCTCCAGTGTTGGTTACTGATTACATGTAGTGGATGACTCCCGATTTATGTCATGTGATGAAGCAGGGTATTAGGAGCAGTTTGAGGCGAAGATGATAGACTTCCTTTGGCACTAAAGATACCGCTACATTTTATTGATGAGTTATTCATAGTTGGAAAATTATTTAAATTGTTATATTGATCATTTTTCATAGCATATCCTTTCTGGGGAGGTCTTAACATTTTTAAGAGGACATTATTTTAAAAACAAAATTAGCCAGGCTTAGTGATGCACTATTGAAATCACAGTAATGGGGTAGGTGGACAGGAGGATCGCAGTTGTGGCCAGCCTCAGCTACTAAGTGAGGCCCTCTGCAACTTAGGGAGAACTTGTTTCAAAATAAAGAATAAGAAGCCGGGCATGGTGGTGCACGCTTGTAATCCCAGCATCTGGGAGGCTGAGACTGGAGGATCGCAGTTCGCGGACAGCCTCAGCTATTTAGTGAGGCCCTCTGCAACTCAGTGAGACCCTGTTTCAAAATAAATAATAAAAAATAGGGAAGGGGGCGTGGCTCGGAAGTCAAATTCCCCTCGGGTTCCATCCCCAAAACTGCAAAAAATAAAAATAAAAAATAAAGAGAATAAGAAAACCAAATATGGTGGCACACAATTGTAATCCTAGCATTCAGGAGACTGAGACAGGAGGATCGCGGTTTGAGAACAGCCTCAGCTACTTAGAGAGGCCCTTTGCAACTCAGTGAGACCCTGTTCAAAAATAAAGAATAAAAAATAGGGCTGGAGATGTAGCTCAGAGGTATAATGTTCTTGAGTTTCATCCCCAGTGCCGCAAATAAAAAAATAAAAGAATAAGAAATAGGGAGGGGGGTGTAGCAAAGAGGTAGGAATGGATCTGGGATCAATCCCCAGTACAGGAAAAATATAAATATCAGTATTTTCTCACTCCTTTCCAGACTCTAACACACAGCCTTATATCTTTCTCTACATCAAGTCTCAATAAGATTTGAGGGAGTGGATACTCCAACCTGTGATCCTACTGTCTCAGCTTCCCAAATACTGGGATTACAAATATGTACCACCATGCCCAGCTCAACAAAATTTATGAAATCCTTTTTTCTAGATATTTATAAATCCTATTGAATAAATTTTTTCTATCCTCTGTTTAAAAAGATATAACTATAATACCAGAGAAGTTACTGAAGGACAGTGTAGTTGATATAAGAAAAAAAGGCACAGTCCTTCATAGCCTTGACGTTTGTCCTGGTCTTTGAGGGGTGTTATACATCACCAACAGTAAGTAATCAGCACATATTTCAAGCTGGTCACCATATTCAATGGAAAGGCAAGACAAATACAGAAAAGTGTGTTCAATATAAAAGTAGCACTTGTCTAGATACTTTGGGTACATGGGTTATTGCCATGGGTTTGTTTGTTTTTAAGAATGACCATCTTGCCGGGCGTGGTGGTGCACGCTTGTAATCCCCGCGCTTGGGAGGCAGAGACAGGAGGATCGTGCAGGTTCGAAGCCAGCCGTGTGCGCTGGCTTAGGAGACTCTGTTTCCAAATAAAAAGGTATAAAAAATAGGTCTAGGAGTGTAGCCCGGAGGTAGAAGGGCTTCCAGGAACCCCAGTACCACCAAAAAAAAAAAAAAAAAAAAAAAAGAATGACCATCTTTAGAGCCGGGCATGGTAGCACACACTTGTAATCCCAGCATTCGGGGGGCTGAGACAGGAGAATCGCGGTTCACAGCCAGCCTCAGCTACTTAGGCCCTTTGCAATTCAGTGAGACCCTGTTTCAAAATAAAGAATTAAAAAAAAAATAAGGCTGGGGGTGTAGCTCAGAGGTAGAATGCCCCAGGGTTCTATCCCCAGTACCTCAAAAAAATAAAAAACCATCTTTTACTGAACATTTTCTCTACACTTTTTTTTTTTTTTTTTTGGTACTGGAATTCCTGGAAGCCCTTCTACCTCCGGGCTACACTCCCAGACCTATTTTATATTTTTGAAACAGGGTCTCTTAAGCCAGCATGGCTGGCTTCGAACCAGCGCAATCCTCCTGTCTCCGCCTCCCAATCGCGGGGATTACAAGTGTGTGCCACCACACCCGGCTTCTCTACACTTTTAACTTTATTCTTAGATTAAAAAAAAAAAAAAAAAAGATGTTTATTATTTCCATGTTCCAGAAAGAGAGACTAAGCCTAAGAGGATCCTCTCCTAAATTCCATCACTAGTAAGTAGTAGAGATCAAATTCAAACCCAGGACTGACTTCAGGCTTTTTATCCAGGGCCATGAGGCCAGAGGAGGAAAGGGAACTTCCAAACTCTGCTTGTACTTGTATGCCTTTACTTTGAAAATCTTCCTTGATTTTTCTGTTTTCTTTTCTTTTCTTTTTCTTCTTCTCCTTCTCCCTCCTTCCCTCTTTCTCTCTCTCCCTCACTCTCTCTCATTTACTAGGGATTGAACCCAGGGGCATTCTACCTATGAGCTACAACCCAGCCCTTTTTATTTTGAAACAGGGCCTCATCAAGTTTTGGGGGACCTCAATAAATTGCTGAGACTGATTTTGAACCTGCAAGCCTCCCATCTGAGCCTCCTCAATACTGAGATTACAGACATGTGACTGTAAACCACACACAGCCTTCCTTGACCTTTCTGAGTATATAATTTTCTTTTACCTCCACTCAGCTCCACAGAATCTTTTGGGGCTCTTAAAAGTTGAATCTTTTTGAGTGAGTAATGTGTATTTCCTCTCACTAGGCTGTAAATACCACACAGTAGGCTTAGCATACAGTAGGTATTCAGAAATTATTGGTTCAGTAAGTGTATGCATGAAAGAATGAATGAGTTAATGTCTTTTAACTGCCTTAAACCCTTCTATCTTTCTCTCTTCCTCTCTCTCTCTCTCTCTCTCTCTCTCTCTCTCTCTCTCTCTCTCTTTCTCTCTCTTCTTTGACGTTACTGGGGATGGAACCCAGGGGTATTATACCTCCGAGTTCTACCCCCAGCCCTATTTTTTATTCCTTATTTTGAAACAGGGTCTCACTGAGTTGCAGTGGGCCTCACTAAGTAGCTGAGGCTGTCCACGAACTGTGATCCTCCTGTCTCAGTCTCCCAAATGCTGGGATTACAAGTGTGCATCACCACACCTGGCTTGTTCTTTAGTGTCTGTCTCTCTCTCTCTCTCTCTCTCTCTCTCTCTCTCTCTCTCTCTCTCTCTCCTTTTATTCTTTCTTTTTCTCTTTCTTTTTATTTTGAAATAAGGACTCACTAAGTTGCTGAAGCTGGCCTCAAACCTCCTGTCTCAGCCTTCCAAGTATTATAAACATGTGCTACTGTGCCCTGCTCAGTTTGTCCTTCCTTCCTTCCTTTCTTCCTTCTTCCTTTCTTTATTTCTTCCTTTCTTTTGATCAGTACTGGGGATGGAACCCATCTACCTCCAGCTACACCCCCTGCCCTATTTTTTATTCTTTATTTTGAAACAGGGTCTCACTGAGTTGCGGAGGGCCTCACTAAGTAGCTGAAGCTGGCTGTGAACCCGGATCCTCCTGTCTCAGCCTCCCAAGTACTGGGATTTCAGGCGTGCGCCACCATTCCCGGCTTCAGTTTGTCGTTTCTAAAAGGAAGAAATGATGCTAGATTGCAGTAGTCCCTCCCTAATTCTTAGCTTCACTTTCCACAGTTTCATTACCCATGGTCAACTGCAATTTGAAAATATTACATAAAAGTTCCAGAAATAAATAACTTATAATTTTCAAATTGCATGCTGCTCTGGGTAGCATGGGAAATCTTGTGCTGTACTGCTCCATCTGGTCTGGGACATGAATCATCCCTTTGTGTCCAGAGTATGCACACTGTATATGCTATCAGCCTGTTAGTTACTTAATAGCTATTTTGATTATCATATCAACTGTCCCAGTATCATAGTACTTATAGTCAAGTAACCTTATTTGATTTAATAATGGAGCCAAAGCTCAAGAGTAGTAATCCTGGGAATTAGGATCTGCCAAAGAGGAGCTATAAAGAGCTTCCTTTAAGTGAAAATAAAAAGTTTATCATAGGTATGTACACTTAGAGAAAAATCTAGTATATGTAAGGGTATGTACTATTTGTGGTGTTAGGCATTCACTGAAGGTCTTGTAACATCCTCCACAGATAAGGGATAGGTACTGTAATTCATCAGCCCATTCAAAACCATTTTTATGTGACTACTAAATGGCCTATAGTCCCCTTTGAACAACAGTAAAAACAGACAACAGGGAAAACAAGATATCTAATTGTTATATATGTTTATGTCTAATTGTATGTTTGTATCTATCCATCTATTTCCTTTCTATCTATACAGTTTTTTGCACTTAAAATTCTTAGTTAACACGGGGATATTAACAACTCCATTTAACAGTGAACAAATTAACTATGTGAAAATTTTGAATTCTTATATTTTCTACCATTAGTAGCATTATCATAGTTGGTTTTTTATTTTTTATTTTTTTGGTTTTTTAAAGAAATGCATCTTTTTCTATTTGAAATAAATAGAAATCCTATAGATTTATGACTTAATCCTATAGATTTATGACTTATGAATGTAGTCGGTTTATATCTTTTTCTTTTTTTACTGCAAACACTTTTTTATGTTTTCTTTGTAATTGAAGCTGATAACATGATGCTTTGAATATAAGAAAGTGTTTGTATTTGTTGTGTCTCATTTCTTTCTTTCTTATTCACCAGCTCTGTAATTGGAGTTATGGAGTGTTGCATTTTACTTTCTGCAAGCTACTGCTTGCTCTTTTTCCTTAGTTTACTCTCTGTTAGTGAAAATGTGTTTTGCATCCTCAAATAGAAAAATTTTGGAGAAAAAATATTTTTGCACTCCATGTAAAGGAAGTTTTGTTGCTGCTATTTCATTTTTAAAAACTACTTTATATATTCAGTATTTAGAAATATATTAACAGATAAAAATATTTTTTAATTCTTCCTGCAGTTTTTCTATTTACAATTAGCATATATTGAGATTGATATTTGGGTAAGAACTTCTAATATATAAGCCTTCTGATTTGGATAAAAACATCCATCTCAAGTAATTTACTTTATCAATAGAATGTGGCAAGAAACATCTTAAGATAATAATAATCCCTAAAAAACAGCAAATCTTCATGTATTGAAAGTGCTGTCACAATTCTTCTAGGACTTTTCAATGATCTCTCAATAATGGAAAACTATTCAATACTTAAGTACTTATTTCCTATAAGGTTATGTGCTTTTTGTTGTTGTTGTTGTTTGTTTTGTTTTTTGTTTTGGTGGTACTGGGGTTCCTGGAAGCCCTTCTACCTCCAGGCTACACTCCCAGACCTATTTTACACTTTTTTTTTTTTTTTTTTGAAACAGGGTCTCTTAAGCCAATGCGGCTGGCTTCGAAGGAGCGCAATCCTCCTGTCTCCGCCTCCCAAGCGCGGGGATTACAAGCCTGCGCCGGTTATGTATTTAATACTCATTGAGAGAACCACATTAAATGACCTTTTTTTTTTTTTTTTTTTTTGTAAGTGTGGTGCTGGGGATTGAATCCAGGGGCATTCTACCTCTGAGCTCTACTGCCAGCCCTATTTTTTATTCATTATTTTGAAACAGGGCCTAAGTAGCTGAGGCTGGCCATGAACCCAGATCCTCCTGACTTAGCCTCCCAAGTGCTGGGATTACAAGCGTGTGCCACCATGCCTGGTTTAAATGACCCTTTCTTACAATTTTTTTTTTTTGTATTGGAATTGAATCCAGGGACATTCTACCTTTGGGCTATACACTCTTTTTATTTTTTATTTTTTAAAATTTATTTATTTATTTATTTATTTATTTATATATTTATGATACTGGGGTTCCTGGAAGCCCTTCTACCTCTGGGCTATACTCCCAGACCTATTTTATACTTTCTTATTTTTGGAAACAGGGTCTCTTAAGCCAGCGCAGCTGGCTTTGAACCTGCACAATCCTCCTGTCTCCGCCTCCCAAGCGTGGGGGATTACAAGCGTGCGCCACCACACCCGGCAACACTCTTTATTTTGAAACAGGGTCTCAGCCTCCCCAGTACTGGGATTATCAGCATGTACCCCACACCTTGTCTACTTCTTGAAGATGCTTACAAGCATCTTAAAGTATAGCAGAGAATAACTGTGACACACTGGTCTCTGAGGCCTAGTGGCCAAATTCTCAATGTATCACTTTTTTCTTCCACAGTAAATTACGAGAGTCACAGATGTTCTGGATAGTTCAGAGCACTTCTACAAGACTGCCCTGTGGCTGTTAACTAGTAGCTACAAAAGAAAGTCACTCTCATTTAAGAATTTTTGATACAAAAAAAGTCTTTTGAAGAGAAGAGGGGGTAAATACTGTTGGTTTTTATGATGATAAAAACAATGTCCTTTTAAAATAAAAAGAGAGATATACCATGTTCAACATTTCCTAAATATTATTGAGATGATAGTTCTTCTTAAACTGGCTGATAAATTCACTGCTGACCCTAAGGCAATTTCATCTTGTTTGGGTTTTGTTTGTTTTGTTTTGTTTAGAAATTGGAGCCTGCCAGAGTGGCACACACCTGTAATCCCTATACTTGGGAGGCTGAGACAGGGGGATTGCACATTCCAGGATAGCCTTAGCAGTTAGTGAAACTTTCATCAACCTAGTGAGACCCTTTTTCCAAAAACAAAATAAAATTGGGTTGGGGGTGTAGCTCGAAGGTAGAATGGCTCTGAGTTGAATTCCCAGTAGAAAGAAAGAAAGAAAGAAAGAAAGAAAGAAAGAAAGAAAGAAAGAAAGAAAGAAAGAAAGAAATTGGAACTGATCTCTAAAATTTGTATGGAAATGCAAAGAATCTAGAATAACCCAAACAATATTGAAAGAGAAGAAAAATATTGGAGGACTTTAATACCTTATTTCAAAACATACTATCAAGCTGTGATGATTAAAGCCATATGGCTTGGCGTAAAGAAATTATATATGAAACAAAACATAGAGACTAGAAATAGATACATGGTTGATTTTTAGATAAAAATACCAAAGCTAAATCAGCAGGAATGGGATGATTTTTTTTAAAAGCTGCCAGTTTAATTGACATCCTTAATAACTAAATAAGAAGGTGGTTCTTACCTCATCCATAAATGAAAATTAGGTCAAAATACATAGAGACCTAAGTATAAAAGCTAAAATGATGGAACTTTCAGATGGAAATGGGGGAAAAAAAATCACTGTGATCTTGGGTTAGACAAATATTTTTTAGAAATGATACCAAGAACACAAGCCAACTTTTAAGCTTGATAAATTTAACTTTATAAAAGATAAAACTTAGCTAGACATGGTGATGAATATCTGTAATCCCAGTACTTGGAAGGCTGAGACAGGAGGATCACAGGTTTGAGGCCAGGTTCAGCAACGTAAGTGAGACTCTCAGCAACCTAGCAGACCCGGTCTTAGAACCCCCCCCCCAAAAAAAAAGGCTGGGGATATAGCTCATAGGTAGAATGCCCCTGGATTCAATCCCTAATGCCATAAGCAAATAAATTAATTAATTTAATTAAACATTTCATTTTTCTAAGGACACCTGTCTTAGTCCATTTGTACTTCTATAATAAAATACCTGGAACTGAGTAATTTGGGGATTTTTTTTTTTTTTTTTGCAGTACTGGGGATAAAACCAGGGGCATTCTATCTCCGAGATATAGAATCTATCTACACCCCCAGCCCTACTTTTTATTCTTTATTTTGAAGCAGGTTCTCATTGAGTTGCAAAGGGCTTTACCAAGTTGCTGAGGCTGTCTACCAGCTGCAATTTTCCTGTCTCAGCCTCCCAAATGCTGGGATTACAAGCATGCGCCACCATGCTTGGCTAGAACTGAGTAATTTATAAAGAACAAAATTAATTTTCTCATAGTTCCAGAGGCCAAGAGGTCTAAGATCAAGGCAAGAGCATCTGAGGAACATCTTCCTAAGTGCTCTTGTGGTAGAGGGCAGAAGGGAAAGGTAAGAGCCAGACTCAATGCAAAACCTCCTTTATAGGCCTTGATCTCGTTCATAAGGGAGGAGTTTTCATGGCTTTATTTATTTATTTATTTATTTATTTATTTATTTATTTTTGTGTGTGGTACTGGGGATTGAATCCAGGGGCATTCAACCCTGCCTTATTTTTTTATTCTTTATTTGGAAACAGGGTCTCATGAAGTTGTGGAGGGCCTTACTAAGTAGCTGAGGCTGGCCAAGAACCTGCAATCCTCCTGTCTCAGCCTCACCAAATACTAAGATTACAAGCATATGCCACCATGCCCGGTTCTTCATGGCCTAATTGTAAAGGCTTCATAGTGCCGGGTGTAGCGGTACACTCTTGTAATCCCGGTACTAGGGAGCCTGAGTCAGGAGGATCACAAGTTTGAAGCTAGCCTCAGGAGGCTCTCAGCAACTTAGTAGAAAGCCTCTGGATTCCATCCCCAGTACCACCACACACATACACAAATGTGTGTGTGTGTGTGTATATATATATATATATATATATATATATATATTTTTTTTTTTTTTTTTTTTTTTTTTTTTTTTGCGGGTCTAGGGATGGAACCCAGGGGCATTTTACCTCCGAGCTACAGCCCCTGCCCTATTTTTTATTCTTTATTTTGAAACCGGGTCTCACTGAGTTGCAGAGGGCCTCACTAAGTAGCTGAGGCTGTCCACGAACGGCGATCCTCCCGTCTCAGCCTCTCGAATGCTGAGATTACAAGTGGGCGCCACCACTCCCGGCTTATATGTATATATTTGATCAGTTGCTTCACTAAAAGATAAACAGAGAGCAATAAGCACATGTGTATTAGCCTTTTTGTCCCTGTGATCAAACACCTTACAAGAGCAATTCAGAGGAGAAAAGTTTATTTGGCTCATAGTTTAAAAGGTCAGTCCATGGTTGGCCAACTCCAAGGCAGAAACATCATTGTGTTGCAGGGGAAGAGAGCCAGCACAGATACAGTCCTCAAGGGCACATCCCAAATGACCCACCTCCTCTGGATATACCCTACCTGCCTACAGTTATCACCCAAAAAGTTCATTCAAATTATTAATTTATCAATGGATTTATCCACTGATAAGGTTAGAATCCTAATTCAATTATTTTTACCTCTGAACATTTCTGCATTGCCAACAAGCTTTTCTGGGGGACATTCCATATACAAACTAAACACAAAACAATACTCATCACCTTCAGTCATTAGACAAGTGTAAATTAAAATCACAGGAGATATGACTATGTACTTACTAGAATGGCAAAATATCTAAGACTGACAATACCAAGGGTTGAAAAGTATTTGAAGAAACTAGAACCCTCATGTGTTGCTAATGGGAATGTAAAATGTCAAACAACCATTTTACAACAATTTAGCAGTCCCTTAAAATATTACCATTTAAACCAAAAATACATTCCTATATATTTGCCCAAGAAAAAACATGTCTACGCAAATTTTTTTCATAACAGCTTCACTCATAGTAGAAGTTGGGGATAATCCAAGTGCCCATGAACCTGTATTTGGATTATATCCAAATCTATGCACTTAGATTATTATGAAAATATTATACATTGGATAAATGAAAACCTCAGTATAAAGTTGTACAATAAGAAACAAAATACTTATATGTACACTGACATAGATAAATCTCAGAAATATCAGAAAACTACAGGACAGATGCCATGCACAAAGACTCCAGAGTGAATGATTCCATTCATATGAAATTTTAGAAAGGACAAACAGAAGAGTGGTTTCCTCTGGCTGAGAGGAGGAGAGGGAAGATGCATATGGCAGAAAGGAAATATTTAGGGTGAAAAAAATGTCTTAAAACTTAGTTCTAGTGATGTTTGCAAAACTACATAAATTTACTAAAACTCATTGAATTTGTGCTTACTGTGGGTAAATTTTGTAGTATGCAAATCATACTTCCATAAACTGTTTTTTAAAGCACAAATTCAGTTTTATTTATTTATTTTTCTCAGAACTGGGGATTGAACCCAGGGACATTCTACCTTCAAGCTACACCCCCAGCCCTATTTTTTGTTCTTTATTTTTAATAAAATAAAGTAAAGCATGCATACCACACCCTGCTCACAAATTCAGTTTTAAAAAGTAACAGACTATAGTCGAACGTGGTGGCGCACGCTTGTAATCCCAGCATTCGGGAGGCTGAGATCAGAGGATCATGGTTCACAGACAGACTCAGCTACTTAGTGAGGTCCTCCACAACTTAGTGAGACCCTGTTTCAAAATAAAGAATAAAAAATAGGGCAGGGCGTGTAGTTCGGAGGTCAAATGGCCCTGGGTTCCATCCCCAGACCCACACACAAAAGAGTAACAAACTATGAAAAATATTATAATAAAAAATCAACAAAGGAATAATACCAACAAAATATCTAAAGTCCTTTAGAACAGTCACAAATAGAATAATTGGAATACTCAGAAATTAGACAAATCTCAGAGGCACTCTACCTCTGAGCTCCACCCCAGACCAATTTTTTATTCTTTATTTCCTTTATTTCAAAACAGGTCTCACTGAGTTGCACAGGGCCTCACAAGTTGCTGGGGCTGGGTGTGAACATGCAATCCTCCTGTCTCCGCCTGCCAAGCACTGGGATTACAAGCATGCGCCACCATACCCAGCTCCATTGGTCATCTTCTATCCTCTTCCCCTTTGACCTCTGGAACCACTTCAATATCAGCAAGTTGACCTGCATTCTCAAACTCATCCTCCTCCAACTGACTAATAGTTTAGTCTATTGAAGGTTCCTTCCCTGTCATCTCTCTCCCATAAAGTTCATCCATGTCTGTGGATGTATCTACATGACAGCTTCCAATACTGTCTCTAGCCCTGCAGCCCCACACCAGTATACACAATGGCCAACTCAGCACTTCCACATCACGTCTCAATGTCAAACTCAGTGTGTCCCACGTGAAATTGGTGAATTTTAATGGCAACATTTGGGGAAAAAAAATCAAAAGAAGGAACAGAGAAAAAGAATGGCACTACATTCATTTAGAAATTTGAGCTAGAAATAAACAAATTGTCCTTATACATCTCTCCCCTCAACTGTTTCCCATCTGAGATCTAAATAAATTAAGAAGTAGGTTAAGAATCAGGAAGACAGGATCAGTGGATCAGCTTTACTACTGATGTAGACTAGCTTAAAAACTGTGATTTCAATATGGTAGAAATCATTTTCCTAACTCCAAACCCTGGCTTTAGGAAAATTAACCCTGGCAACACCAGGATGCTGCAGCTCTCTCCCCCGAGAACAGGCTCTTCATTAAAAATTGAACTTGTAAGCTGGGCGTGGTGGCGCACGCTTATAATCCCCGCGCTTGGGAGGCTGAGACAGGAGGATCACGCAGGTTCGAAGCCAGCCTCAGCTACTTAGTGAGGCCGTCTGCAATTCAGTGAGACCCGGTTTCAATATAAAGAATTAAAAATAGGGCAGGGGGTGTAGCTCGGAGGTCAAATGCCCTTAGGTTCCATACACAGGCTCGCAAAAAAAAAAAAAAAAAAAAAAATTGAACTTGTACTAGACCTGTATGCTCTAATATACAGGTGAGTGCCAAAGAAAAGGCAGGAAGGGCTGTCTCCAAGGCCAGTTACTCTCCCAAACTCTTCAGTCATGTGGAAGGGGTAAGGAGCGAAACAACAAGCCCAAGTCGGGTAAAAATGAAAGAAAATCTCTCTTTGGGAAAACCAGAGACATAGAGAAGCATCCCCCTCCTAAGACAGTGTAATATCAAATCCTATTGATTTTATGTCCAAAATATCTCTGACAACATTGTCTTCTCTCCGTTTCTATTACCACCTCCCTGATCCAAGCTAACATCATCTCTCACTTATACCTCTGCAATCGCCTTCTCACCATTTTAACTACTGGAAACATCTATTCTCACCTCCTCCCCATCTTTTCTCCACACATCCACAATGATATTTTCACAATGCAAATCTCATCACATTTTTTCTTCTACCCTCTTTCACTGTAACCATGGTTTTTAGCATTAAGACCCAAATCCTTTGCAAAGCCCTCAAGGCCTTACGCAGTCTGGCCCCATCTACTGCTACAGCCTCATTTTAAGTATCCCCTTATTCTTTGAGGTCCAGTTTCACTGGTCTTCTAGTTCATGTGTGTATATATGGAGGGGCAGGGGAACTGGGGATTGAAGCCAGCAGTATTCTACCTCTGAACTATACTCCCAGCCCCATTTTATTACTTTATTTTATATTTAACAGGGTCTTGCTAAGTTACTACACACTGGCCTCCAACCTGCGACCTTCCTGTCTCAGCCTTCCAAGTATTCTTTTAGTTTTTGAATGCACCTAATCCTTCCTGCCACAGGGCCTGTGATATGCTGTCCCCTGGACAGAAACTCATTTTTCCTTCCAACTTGTTGTTAACTACTACTCAACCTTCAAGTCTAGGCCAATCATCGTTTCCTTGGGAACAGCATTCCTGGGCCGCCAAGGGCTTTCAAAGTATCTTGTACTTTTTAATTTTTAGTACTGGGAGTTGAACCCAGGGCTTTCTGCATACTAGGCTCAGTGCTCTAGCACTGAGCTACATCCCCAGTCTGACATCATATACTTCTATTTCACAGTACTTTTCATAGATAAAATTTGCATTTCTGTGTGTGATTATATAATACCTTCTGTCTCTGCTATTGGGCACTAAGCCATGAGGGGGAAGGCATTATGTTGCTTTTTCTTTACTAAGATTCTTGTTCTAGACACAGTACTTGGTCCATAGTAGGTTCTTTTTTATTTTTGTGGTGCTAGGGATTGAACCAAAGGGCATTCTACCTCTGAGCTATACCCCCTGCTCGTTTTTTTATTCTTTATTTTGAAACAGGGTCTCACCTACTTGTGGGGGGGGCGGGGGGGCTCACTAAGTAGCTGAGTTTGGCCGAGAACCCAGATTATCCTGTTTAGCTTCCCAAATGCTGGGATTACAAGCATGTGCCACCACGCTAGGCTTCTTTGAAGTGTTTTAAACAAGGTACCGACAGGGTGAGATTTGCTTCTTCTGGCTGTTGTGAAGAGGCTAAATGTGGGAGACTGATGGTTTAGATAGGGTGTGGAGGACTCACCAGGGACAGGGCAGTGAACAGACTCAGGCATCTATCTCTAAGAGGGATAAGGAACAGACTGGTGACCAATCAACGGTGACGACTGAGGGGAAGGTGAAGCCAGCAACCACTGCCAGGGCTTAGGTGTTGGTGCATTGGATGGAGCCATAGAAAGGAGATAAGTTAGCTTTGGACATTCTAATTTTGAGGTGTTCAATAAGACAACCAAAAGAAGATATTTGCTAAATTATTGGAAATATAAATCAGTTGGAAATAAGAATAGTTTGTAAGAAGCTGGGCATGGTGGTGCACACTGGCAATCATAGTACTTGGGAGGCAGAGACAGGAGGATTACAAGTTTGAGGCCAAGCCTTAGTAACTTAGAGAGACTCTGATTCAAAATAAAAATATAAAAGGAGCTGGGGGTGTAGCTCAAAGGTTGAATGCCCCTAAGTTCAGTTCCCAATACTCCTACCCCACCACCGCAACACACAAAAGAGATCAATAGAGAGATCTACCACAGAGATAAATGTTTGGAAATAATCATGTAAATGGTCATTAAGCCCTTAGGAAACTATTGGTAATGGATGAGATGCAGAAGAGCCTGTGAGTGAGAAACGCTCCACAGCATTCCTGAGGAAAACACTCCGAAGTGTAGTGTGGCCAGGACAGACCCTCTGCGGGAGACTGAGAAGACCCTCTGCGGGAGACTGAGAAGGACTTACTAGAGAGACTGCAAGAAAGCCCAGAGCGTGGCGCCACCAAGGAAAGGCACACAGCACTTGGGAGGAGGCACCTGACAGTCCAGTTTTCTTCTTTCTCTCTTATTATTTATTTATTTATTTTATTTACTTTTGTGGTGCTGGGGATTGAACCCAGGGCCATTCTACCTCTGAGCTACATTCCCAGCCCTATTTAATTTTTTCTTTTGAAACAAGGTCTCACTAAGTTGTGGAGGACCTCACTAAGTAGCTGAGGCTGGCCCTGAACCTCTCTCTCCTCTATTACCTCAGTCTCAAGAAAGAGACTGACGTAAGACAGCTTTTACACATTCAGCCTTTTTAATTCCACCTTCCTAGAATGCCCTTGAGAAAAAGAAAAAAAAATACCTTTCTCATTCTTCAACTATCTCTTACTTCTCACCTTTTCCTTTAATCAGCTGCTTCCATAACTGTCTTCTCTGTTACACCAATGACTAGTGTAGTGCCTGGCCTGGCCTACAGTGAGAGTTCAATGAATGTTGGCTGAAACATTTGATATAAGTAATATGAAGAATATCATTTATTGATTTTGGAGGCTGAGGTAGAAGGCTTGCAAGTTTGAGGTCCACTCTACGCAACTTAAGGTCTTAAAAAAAAAAAAAAAGAAATCAACAACTAGGCTGGAGCCATGGGTGGTGACTCATGCCTGTAATTCCCATACTCAGGAGGCTGAGGCAGAAGGATCAATCACAGGTCTGAGACCAGCCTGAGCAACTTAGTGAGACTGTATTTTGAAATAAACAAACTAGAGCTAGGGGTATAGCTCAGAAGTAGAAACACCCTGGGTAAGATACACACACACACACACACACACACACACACACACACACACACACGATGGGGATGTAGCTCAGTGGTAAAAAAAAAAAAAAAAAAAAAAAAAAAACCTGTATTTAAATCCCCATTGCTTATTGGGAGAGGGAGAGAGGGAGAGATTTATCACTTATTGGATATTTGTCATTTCTGGGTGCCTGCACTAATGCTTGGTTTGTAATCATTCATTTTATGTCTCATTAAAAAAAAAAAACTGTAAACTGGGTTTGGTGGTGCACGCTTGTAATCCCAGCATTCCAAAGGCTGAGACAGGAGGATCACTATTTGAGGACAGCCTCAGATACTTAGTGAGGCCCTTTGCAACTCAGTGAGACTCTGTTTCAAAAATAAAGAATAAAAAATAGGGCTGGGGTGTGGCTGGGGGTGTAGCTTGGAGGTAGAATGTCCCTGGGTTCCATCCCCAGTACAGGAAAAAAAAAAGTCACAAAAAACTTGTGAGGGAGCATGATCTTGCCCACTTTATAGATGAAAAAACAGAGGCTAAGAGAGAAGACTTCTCCAAAATCACATATTCTCTTTAAAAGTTATGCTTTGTGTATTTATTTATTTATTTAGTAGTGCTGGTGATGGAACCCTCTGAGCTAAACCCCCAGCCCTATTTTTTATTCTTTATTTTGAAACAAGGTCTCACAAAGTTGTAGAAGGCCTCACTAAGTAGCTGAGGCTGGCCACGAACCCAGATCCTCCTGTCTCAGCCTCCCAAATACTGGGATTATAAGCGTGTACCACCATGCCTGGCTCAAAATCACATATTTAGTTGTAGAACTGAAATTCACAAACAAGTCTGTGTGATTCCAAAGTCCATGCTCTTAACCACCAACTCTCCCAAGAGAAGTAAACATTCACATTTTTCCAGACATCTGTGGAGAAGACATTTTTGAGCTGGCAGCTTTCCCAATTCATCTCAAATTATAGCACAGACGCAGCCGCCTGCTCTCCTTCCAAGAGAGCTTTTCTCTGGGTCTCACTGAGCCCCTGCTGAGCTGCCTGCCCTATCCTAACAATAGGATTTTCCTTCATCCCCTCAGGTAAGCCTGCAGGCCTGCCTAAGCAAATTCTGGCTCCCTAACCCAGATGGCTTTCCTGGGATCAGTACCCTAATTCTACTTTCCCCTTCTTAACATTTCTTTGCCCCACTTGATTCATAGGATTACTCAAGAATCTTTTGTTTAAAGTGCCCACAGTGGTTTCTTATCAACATCTAGTGGGGAGTTAAGAGTCAACATATCAGAATATAAGCTTCCCCTGGGCAGGGACCCTGTCCATTTTATTCACAGCCCTTCTCCTGCTATGCCTGCTGATGTGATTCCCAAGACCCATTGGACACATAATAGATAATGGTGGGCTGAAGTAGTCTGATGGTGATGCAATCCCCAACTTGGCTGGTTTGCAGCAACACAGACATGCCGTGCCAAGAGAAAAATCGTAAACTCACAGAGGTCCACACCAGAAGTTCATGAAGGTTTGCCTGAGGGCTCTGCAGGCCTGTCCTTCAGGACACCAGCAGACTAAACTGAGTGAGGAGAGGCAGAGCAGAGGGCCTTTGGGAAGGGAACTTTTGCACAAGTCATCATAAGTAATTCACAAAACAATCTGTCTTAATGATGACTTAACGTTATTTATATAGGATTTCTTTGATCTCTGATCATTTGTCTTTTTTTTTTTCCTATTACTAGGAATTGTCCCAGGGGCATTCTATCTCCAATCTACACCATTAGCCCTTTTTATTTGTTGTTTTTTTTGTGTGTTTTTTTAAACTCACTATGTTGATGAGAGTCTCACTAAATTGCAGAGATTGGCTTTGAACCTGTGATCCTCCTTCCGACTCAGCTTCCCAAGTATGGGGATTACAGGCATGCACCACTACCCCTAGCCTCTAACAATTTATCTAAGTAAAAAATAGTAAAGGCAGGCGTGGTGGCACATGCTTGTAATCCCCACACTTGGGAGGCAGAGACAGGAGGATCACACAGGTTTAAAGCCAGTCTTTCTGGCTTAAGAGACTGTTTCCAAATAAAAAAATATAAAATAGGTCTGGGAGTGTAGCCCAGAGGTAGAAGGGTTCCACTCTCAATACCATAAAAAAAAAAAAAAAGTAAGAGCACATTTAGAATAAGGCAAGGCAAGAATTCCCTGTCTTGATTGTGAAGGTCTCAGCCAGGCACAGCGACCAGATTTCCTGGATGGGGGGGCGGGTTTGCTAATGAAGGTGGGCAGGCTTACCTGGAGTGATGAGGGAAAATCCTATTGTTCTGCAGATTGGGCAGGCAGCCCAGCAGGAGCTCTTGGAATGAGAACAGGTGGCTGCTCTGGTGCCCTAATTTGAGATGACTTGGGAAAGCTGCCAGTTCAAAATATCTACTTGGGAAGTTGAAGAAGGAGGATTCCTTGAGCCCAGGGCAACATAAAGAAACTTCATCTCTTAAAATAAAAAGTTAAAGTTTCAGGAAACTGGAAAAAATCATGAATTCCATCTCTCTTTATTTTTAAGGGGTTGATTCATGGAATCTCTCTTAATTTAGGTTACTATTTCAGCAATCTCTCTTGGCAGTATATTGCAGGCAAAATACTGATATTTCGCTAGATTTATACTTTATACTTACTTTTTTTTTTCAGTACTGGGGTGGAACCCAGAGGCATTCTACCTCCAAGCTACACCCCCAGCCCTATTTTTTATCCTTTATTTGAAACAGGGTCTCACTGAGTTGCAAAGAGCCTCACTAAGTAGTAGCTGAGGCTGGCCGCAAACCAGGATCTTCCTGTCTCAGCTTCCCAAATGCTGGGATTTCAAGCATATGTCACCACACCCAGCTTTACACTTACTTATATGAAAGGTGATCTGGCATTCCTGGCCAGATAACTTATTAGGGCTAAATAGAAGATCTGCTTAGGGAAGTGCCTGGCACCTCATTACTATTCCTATTTAAAAAATACTATTAGCCAGGCGTGGTGGCGCACACTTGTAATCCCCGCGCTTGGGAGGCTGAGACAGGAGGATTGCACAGGTTCGAAGCCAGCCTCAGCTACTTAGTGAGGCTCTCAGCAACTTAGGGAGACCCTGTTTCCAAATAAAGTATAAAATAGGTCTGGGAGTATAGCCTGGAGGTAGAAAGTCTCTGGGTTCTACCCCAGTACCACCAAAAAAAAAAAAAAAATATATATATATATATATATATATATATATACATACATACATACACACACACACACACACACACACACACACACACACACACACACTATTACCCATAGGATAGAAAGCTTGCTACTTTATCTTCTCAGAGCTATTGCAGGCAAAGTTCCCTTTTGCATTTTGTTCCTTCTTAGAAAAAATTCATTATTACAAGGAAACTTTTACTAGGAGCTTTAACAAGACCACTTCGTTTTTATGTGTAATGCAAAAAAAAAAAAGTTGCTGTTTTGGTTTTGTTGTCTCCTTGCAACATTTTTTTCCCATTTAGTCACATTGGCTGCTATTTACTGCTCATTTCCAAAGCCCTCTGCCAGACTCATCAATTTTTGTTCTCAACTCTTAGGGATTTGTCTTTTTCTCTTTTCACTAAAGGAAACATTCTTTATGCATTTGTGCATATTTTAAAATTTAAATTTCTTGGATGACAATCACAGAAGAGGAAAATATGAAAATGTCTGTCTTTATTTTTTATTACTGTTTATCATTTACTTCTGTGGTGCCCTGGCAGCAAGACAAGATTGATAGTCAGCTGGACGACCACTGTACACTGGATTCCAGCCCAGAACCATCAGTTCACAAAGAATTGGCTTCCATACTTCAAACATTTACAAAGGTGGGAAGAAACGCTTACTTTTCTATCTCCTTTCAAAATAAATGTAATGTGATTTCTAACTTAATATTTCATACACACACACACACACACACACACACACATATTGGCTCCAAAACAGTCAAGTGTCTCTGCAGGTGTGTGTGTGTGTGTGTGTGTGTGTGTGTGTGTGTGTGTGTGTGCTGGGAATTGTGCCCAGGGCCTTGTGCATGCTAAGCATGTGCTCTACCACTGAAACACACTCAAGCCCCTGATAATCTCTTTTAATAGGATAAATGATTTATTATTTAAAGTGTAGGTTTTCTAATAATCAGTTTCAAACTGAATATGAGATATCAACTTAACACTGTTTTTTGTATATATGGTACTGGGGATTGAATTCAGATGCATTCTACCTCTACCTATACCCCAAGCCCAATTTTATTTTTTATTTTGAAATAGAGTCTTATTAAGTTGAAGAGAGCATTCCTATGCTGCTGAAGCTGTCCTTGAACTTGTGATCCTCCTATATCAGCCTCCCAAGTACTGGGATTACTGGCCTGTGACACCATGCCTGGCTTAACATTCATTATTCATAGAAGATCATCATGACACCCCATTGAATTTTAAGGGAAGATAATACCTTATCTGATAAACACTATATATATATACAAATTGCATCTGATAAACACTAGATGTACACATTTCTTTTGCCCTGAGGTCTTTGGTTTTACATCCAGAGAATCCAGGGTTGGCCACATACCTCTCCTGACTCATAATATACACAGTAAAAAGGAGAAGCATGACATGGATCAAGCTTGAAAATGGGGACAATCTGATGAGGCCATCTTGATTATGAGTGGTCAAATGATCTGGAGTTGGTATGAGTCTCAGGGTGACCTATGCTTGGGAAGTGCATCATTTCCTTGGGTCTTCAAGGGATCAGTGTAGAGTCCGAGGGAGCAGCTGCTTATTCAGCATGTAAGCCCGAAAGCAGGGGCCATGTGTATTTAGACAACTACATATTTCATATTATTAGATACCTCAAACTTGAGTGCAAGGAACTCATTAGAAAGTTGTTGAAGCTAGGCATGGTGGCACACGCTTGTAATCCCTGTGCTTGGGAGGCTGAGACAGACGACACAGGTTGAAAGCCAGCCTCAGCTACTTAGTGAGGCTCTCAGCAACTTAGTGAGACCCTGTTTCCATATAAAGTATAAAATAGGTCTGGGAGTATAGCCCAGAGGTAGAAAAGCCCCTAGTACCACCCAAAAAAACAAACAAAAAAAGGTGTTGAGAGCTGGGTGTGGTGGTGCATGCTTGCAATCCCAGTACTTAGGAGGCTGAGACAGGAGGATCACAGGTTCAGGACAGATTCAGCAAGTACTGAGACTCTTATCAACCTAGTTAGACCCTGTTTCAAAATAAAAATAAAATAGGGCTGGGGGTGTAGCTTGGAGGTAGAATGCTGCTGGGTTCAATCCCTAGCATCACATCCATGTGCGCACACACACACACACACACACACACACACACACACACACACTTGTTGAATGAGTGAATGAGAAATCTTGGCATGCTTCACAAACTAGAAGAGCAGATGCCATAGAAATCTGATGGCTCAGAGAGAAAGAAGCTTCTGGAAGGTGAGGTGTGGTCAGAGGAGACAAAGGACTGTTCCTCTGCCTGTACTACTCCCATGGAGATAGTTACCTGATACAGAAAAAGCATCACTGTAGATTCTTGGACTCCATTATCAACAGAAACACCAGAAACACCAATTCTATCCAAATGCCCAAGGTTCTGGGTCTAGACTCACACACTCATACAGCAGCTTTTTCAAACCTAATCTTCTTTCCTCAAGCTTCTGTCAATCTCCTCCAGGTCACTGTGCAGCAATGTCACGCTATCCACTCTACAGACAAAGTGGACAGCTTCTGAGCAAAAGAAATAAACTCACCTGCTGGACACCCCAGGTAGAATCATAGCAAATGGGATCCAAGTCTTATCCTAGTACTCCTATAAGCCAAGTACTTGGGAGGCTAAGAAAAGAGGGTCACAGGTTTAAGACCAGCCTTAGCAATTAATCTTAGTACTTTTTTTCTCCACTACTTCAAGAAACACACGCCTTCCACATCTCTCTCTCTCTCTCTCTCTCTCTCTCTCTCTCTCTCTCTCTCTCGGAGATTGAACCCAAGGGCAATCTCCCTTTTTAAAACTTAATTTTTTTCTTTGTTTTTTACCTCTGTAAAGAATATCTTTTCCCTCACTAACTAACCCCCACCATATGCACATAACTTTCAAAAGTACTTTAGGTTTCAGTTTAGATACAACATCAATTCAGTTCAACAAACATTTTTTAAGCAACTAATACGAACCAAGAACTGAATTATGAGTAAGAAATAACGCATAGCCAGGCATGTGGTGCATGCTGTAATCCCAGATCTTGGGAGGCTAAAACAGGAGGATTGCATAAGTTCAAAGCCAGTCTCAGGTACTTAGTGAGGCTCTCAGCAACTTAGCAAGACCCTGTTTCAAAATAGAAAATAAAATAGAGCTAGAGTATAGCTCAGAGATAGAATACCCCTAGGTTCAATCCCTAGTGCCATAAGAAATAAATATAGCCAGGTGTGGTGGTACACGATTGTGATCCCAGAGCTTGGGAGGCTGAGACAGGAGGATCGCACAGGTTCGAAGCAAGCCTCAGCCACTTAGTGAGGCTCTCAGCAACTTAGTGAGACCCTGTTTCCAAATAAAATATAAAAAAATAGGTCTGGGAGTATAGCCTGGAGGTAGAAAAGCCCCTGGGATCCACCCCAAATACCACCAAAAAAAAAGAAAAAACAACTCATGAACAAGACTAAGCTGGCCTTTGTATCTTATACGATCTAAAAGAGGAGATAGATATTAAGCAAGGAATTATAATAAAATCAACATGTATAATCATGCAGAAAAATAATAGGTAGTGAAATTATGTTCCCTGATAATGAAAACCAACTATAACATATCTGGCCACCAATCTTGTCCTCTGCTCTCATGTAGTAGAGTCAGATTCTCATACTGGGTGATGGTAGAATAGTGGATGTGGGGTCTTGCATTCCCAGTGGTCTCAGTTTTTCTGATTATGGAGATAAAATGATGTCAATAAACCTAGACATTCCTGGAGACAATGCTGTGACCCTGGATTTCTTAGCTTGTCATAGACCTTGACTGGAAGAGTCAAATATCAGCCAACTGCTCCAAATTCTAGCTTAATATTCAGAATATATAAGAAGCTCCAAAAACTCAACAAAAACAACAAGCCAAATAACCTGATCTGAAAAATGAGCAAAAGATTTAAATAGACATTTCTTAAAAGAAAATATACAAATGGCCAACAAGTATATGAAAAAATGCTTAACATCACTAATTATCATAAAAATGCAAATCGAAATTACGAGATATCACCTTATCTTAGTAAGAATGGCTATTGTCAAAAAGACCAGAGATAACAAATGCTGGTGAAGATGTGGAGAAATGGGAATCTTTGGACACTATTGTTTGAAATAGAAATTGGTAAACCATTATGAAAAACAGTATAAAGGTACCTAAAAAAGTTAAAAATACCCTATGGTCTGGCAATCTCATGCCTTAGGTATACATCCAAATGAAATAAATCAGTATGGGGAAGAATACATCTGCACCCCATGCTTTCTCTACCATTCTTCCTAAGCCAAGAAATGGAAGCAATCTAATGGTCCATCAACTGATGAATGGATAAAGAAAATGTGGTACATATATACAAATGATATACTATTCAGCTATAAAAAGAATGAAATCCCTGTCCTTTGTAACAATAAAGGTGGAACTGGAGAATATTATAGTAAGTGAAATAAGCCAGACATAGAAAAAGACAAGTACCATATGCTCTCACTCATTTTTGGAATATGAGTATATATATATAGTTTTTTCCAGTAATGGGGATTGAACCCAGGGACATTCTACCTCTGAGCTATACCCCGAGCCTTATTTTATTTTATTTTATTTTATTTATGTTTTTATTTATTTTGGTGCTAGGGATTGAACTCAAGGGCATTTTACCTCCGAGCTACACCCCCAGCCCGATTTTTATTTTTTATTTTGAAACAGGGTCTCACTAAGTTGTGGAGGGCTCATTAAGTAGCTGAGGCTGGCCACGAACTTGCAAGTCTCTTGTCTCAGCCTCCTAGTACTGGGATTACAAGCATGTGACACAATGCCTAGCTCATATATGGAATATTTAAAAGTTGATCTCAAATTGAGAATAGAGAGTATGGAAAAAGCAGGAAGGTGGGAGGAATGGAGAAAGGTTGATCATTAGGTACTAATTTACAGTGAGCTAGGAATAAGTTCCAGTGTGGTGTTGATAATGCGAGAGTCTTAATAGTCTGGGTGACTATAGATAACAATAATGTACTATATGTTTCAAAAAGCTGAAAGAGCTGGGCGTGGTGGTGCACACTTGTAATCCCAGTGCTTGCAAGGCTGAGACAGGAGGATTGCACAGGTTCGAAGCCAGCCTTAGCTACTTAGTGAGGCTCTCAGCAACTTAGTGAGACCCTGTTTCCAAATAAAAAAAAGTATAAAATAGGTCTGGGAGTGTAGCCCAGAGGTAGAAGGGCTTCCATTGACCCCAGTACCACCAAAATAAAATAAAATAAAATTTTTATAGCAAACTGTGCTCTGTCATGAAGATGTACCTCTCTAGGGTACAAACTGACTGATAAGACAATTTTACCTCAGAGATGTTACAACATTTTAGAAAATGTGTTTTAAGGCAAGGGAAGAGCACTAACTTAGTAGGTAGGAGGGTTCGATTCTCAGTACCAAAAGAAATGATGAAATATGGATTATAAAATATTTTTCTGGGCATGGTGGCACACACTTATAATCTCAGTACTTGGGAGGCTGAGATAGTAGATTGCAGGTTCACAGCCAGCCTCAGAAATTTAGTGAAACCCTAGTTTTTTGTTTGTTTGTTTTTGTTTTTTTTAAGTAAGCTGGGCATTGTGGTAATCCTAGCATTCTGGAGGCTGAGACAGGAGGATCCAGGTTCTAGACCAGCCTCAGCTACTTAGTGAGACCCTGTTTCAAATTAAAGACTAAAAAATCGGGCTGGGGGTGTAGTTTGGAGGTAGAATGCCCTTGGGTTCCATCCCCATCACCACCAAAAATAAGTAAAAATGGCTGGGGGTATAGCTTGAAAGTAGAATGCCCTTGGGTTTAATCCATCCCCAGTACTCAAAAACAAAATTTTTATGTTTTTGTGGTTTGTGTATTGTTATATATCTTTAAGGAAAATAAGAGTTATTTTCCTGGTGATAGCAGACTAATGGTTCAAGTTCCCTAGACAGGTACATCTTTATGACAGAGCACAGTTTGCTATAAAAATTTCAGGATACCATCTATAAAGATCATATTCATCTAATTCCATGCTCACCAAGCAAATAATACCTGGCACCCTTTTCTAAGTGGAGAAAATATTGAGACCAGTCAGTCCGCATAAATATCCCATTATATCTAGCAGTCCAAATTTTGCTGTACATTAATACTATATTAGTATGGGATTTATCCACTAGTTTCATAACATTTTATCTATCTGAGCTTGACCAACTCTGGCTAAACTGATTATCAGCCTGGACACTGAAGGTCCAAACCCTGAAGGAAAATGACTCTGTGGCACTATCATACTGAGGACTCAACCCAGGGGCATTATATGTCTGACCTACACCCCCAGGCCTATTTTAATGTTTTGTATTACTGAGGATTGAGCCCAGGGGCATTTTATCTCTGAGTTACACCAACTCTATTTCCTGTGTGTGTGTGTGTGTGTGTGTGTGTGTGTGTGTGTGTGTGTGTGTGTGTGTGTTACTGTGGATGGAACCCCAGGGCATTCTCCCTCTGAGCTATACTCCCCAGCCCTATTTTTTATTCTTTATTTTGAAACAGGGTCTCACTGAGTTGCAAAGGTACAAAGGGCCTAACTAAGTAGCTGAGGCTGTGTGTGAACCGCGATCCTTCTGTTTCAGCCTCCTGAATGCTGGGTTTATGAGTGTGAGCCACCATGCCTGGCTTCTACTTCCTTTTTTATTCTGAAACAGCATCTCACTAGGTTGATGAGATTCTCACCACTTGCTGAGGCTGTCCTTGAACCTGCAATCCTCCAGTCTCAGTTTCCCCAAATACTGCGATTGCAGGCATGAGCCACCACACTTGGCAAATGGACCTCTTTCTCCATCATCTTTAAGATGGAAAGCTACACGCTTGCAATCCCAGTACTTGGGAGGCTGAGACAAGAGGATCATAGGTTTGTGGGCAGCCTCAGCCAGCTAGTGAGGCCCTCCCCAACTAAGTCCTCCCCTGTTTCAAAATAAATAACAAAAAATAGGGCTAAGGGTATAGGTTGGAGGTAGAATACCCCTGGGTTCAATCCCCAGAACTGCAACAACAACAACAACAAAAAGGAAATAGCATATTACGCATATGACCTGAATCTATTCCATCATAAAATATTTTGAGAGCTGAAAATGTTCTATTTACCTGCATATTCTCCAACAGGCCTAACAAAATGTCTGCAAAATTGTAGATATTGAATATTAGAAGAGAGGATGGCTCTAGATTTTCAGTTCATTTTTCTTTCTTTTTTTTTTTTTGTGGTACTGGGGATGAAACCAAGGGGCATTCAACCTCTGAGCTACTATTTTTTATGCAAAGGGCCTCACTAAATAGTAGCTGAGACTGTCCATGAATCGTGATCCTCCTGTTTCAGCCTCCCAAATGCTAGGATTACAAGCGTGTGCCACCCCACCTGGCTTCCCAATTTTTTATCATAAAGAAAATCAATGCATATAATTTAACACATTGGCTTGCTGTTTTATATTTCTTTTCTTTATAAACCACATGGGATAACTGAAATTGCAGATGCCCTTTTCCCTTTGATGGACCTCAACCAAATATTATAGAACATCTGGAATTATTCACTGGAAAAAATAAATAATCAAGGCGTTACTAAAGTTTGATGTGTGTGGAAGTTTGATGAATGCCTGGTGAGGGTGGGAGACAGCTGGCTGGTTAGTAGCCAAGAATTCCTGGGCAGTGGTGTTGGCATTAATTTCTCAGTCTTGTGAGTCCAGTTGCTTGATCTGGGCTTTCCATAGTATATCAGATATTTCCTCTTCTTTTCTTTTGATTTGCACTGAATCTAAAGCTCTGGGAAGAGCGACTCCTTTGACCTTGACCTTACCAAAGTCACCAGTGATCTAATATGCCCAATGAACACCTTCATCTTTCATGACCTTTTTGCTACATTTATTCAAGGTACACAGACACTCTGCTTTATGCCTACCAATCTCATTTCCTTTTCTTCTGGGCATAGCATAAACTACATTTCCTAGATTTCCCCTGTAGTTAAGTGAGGCCAGATGAATAGAGTTCTGAGTAGTCAAAAATAAGAAGTGTCACACCAACATATGACAAAAGGACCTTAGGTCCCCGAATAACTACTCCAAGGCCTCCTCTTCCAACTGACTGCAGTGGAGTATGACAAGAACAGGCAATGATACTTAATGTGTTAAGCCACTGAGATTTGGGTATTGCTTGTTATAGCAGTGGGCTGTTACCAATAATTTCTTGGCTTCTGTGGTGCTCCTCTCCTGTCTGAATCTCTATTTTTCCCTTTGTCCCTTCATTTATTTTATTGGACTTCTGTATTCATTCCTTATTTATTTATCTATTTTTTTGTGTGGTAATGGGGGTGGGACCCAGGGGCTTTCTACCTCCAGGCTATACTCCCAGACCTATTTTTTATATTTTATTTGGAAACAGGGTCTCACTAAGTTGCTGAGAGCCTCACTAAGTAGCTGAGGCTTGCTTCGAACCTGTGCGATCCTCCTGTCTCAGCCTCCCAAGCTCTGGGATCACAATCGTGTACCACCACACCTGGCTATATTTATTTTCTTATGGCACTAGGGATTGAACCTAGGGGTATTCTATCTCTGAGCTATACTCTAGCTCTATTTTATTTTCTATTTTGAAACAGGGTCTTGCTAAGTTACTGCATGTTAGCCTCAAACCTGTTATCCTCCTGTTCCAGTCCCTCAACCTTAAGTATTTTTTATATAAGGCTCCATGATCCATTATTTTCTTATAATACATGTGTTCCATGAACAAGCTCATGTACTCTCCTGGTCATATTTATTTCTAATACATTGTTAAGCAGAATAGAAAATGTGTTCACCGAATCTTAGATATAATTTTTACTAAATATGTATATACTATATTTATTTTGATTTGTTTTATGACATTTTGATTTGACTATGATTTCAAAATATTTTTTACTTCCTCATCTTCCCCCATTCCCTGGTAAATTGAGAACTGATTGTATCATTTTATCTAGTTCTTTCATTGAATTGTAAAAACTCCTCATTTATTCAACACTGTTGGATACTTGCAAGGAAATGTCTTGCCTTTTTTTCTGTCAATGTGTAATGCAGTGCCTTGCATAGAATAAACAATCAGTGAATGTTGTTGAATTGAACTGGAACTATTTATTGCATACCTGTTATGGGTAAGGCTCTGTACTTGGTCAGTATGGGACACAAATACATACAAAACTTACTTGATTTCTGTTTACTTTGTTGCTCTTTGCTCTAAACATTCCCTCTGCCCCCACCCCAATGAACATATAGTGAACTATTTGTAATTCCACAAACATGATTTGTCTTATGGTTAGGTAGAGGTGGGTCCAGATCTAGCATGGTCCTAAGCAAAACCCAAACTTAGTTTGACTTAATTACTAGGATAATAGAATAATTAATGTTTCATATCCTCGGCCTGGAATTCGGAAGCATCAGAATGAGAATTATCTTTTTTTTTTTTATCCAGAAGTTAATTGCATTTTCTTTTTGAGTAAGTTATTTGTGCAATGCAGAAATGTTCAGAGGTGAAACCATTGAATACAGGGCTTTAACCTCATCAGGAGAAAAATCCATTGATGGATTAATCTGACTGGATTCCTGGGTAGTAACCCTAGGCAATTAGGGTGTGGTTGAAAGAGGTGGGTCCCTGGGGTATGGCCTTAGGGACTCTAAATTTGTCTCAGGGGCTTCCTCTCTCTACTTCTAGGCTGCTGAGAAGCTTTCCTCCGCCACAACCTGCTGTTGCCATGATGTTTCTGCCTTGGGACTGACCACAGGCCAAAAGTCTGAGCCAAATAAACCTTCCCTTTCTTAAGCTGTTTTTGTCGGGTATTTTGGTCGCTGAGATGAAAAGCTAACACCATTGGAGACCGTAGCTTTGTATCTTATTTCATTCACTGAGACAATAAATTCATATACTGTGCTAATACTGTCAGATTTTAACATCTCAGCAGTAGCCAGGTCTTGCTTTTCTTTTTTAAAATTACTTATTTGTGGTACTGGAACCTAGAAGCATTCTACCACTGAGCTATGCCCTAAGCCCTTTTAATTATTTCATTTTGAAATAGGATCCACTTAGTTACTGAGGGTCTAGTAAGTTGCTGAGGTTGGCCTGGAACCTGCGATCCTTCTATCTCAGCCTCCTAATGGACTCTGCAGATGAAATGATCCAGTGTGCGTCCCCAAACCAACTGAAAGTACATACAAAATGTATTGTTTATCCATTTATGTAAATGAAGAAGGAAATTTTGCAATTTGAAAGGGCTCAGAGAGCTGTAACTTTGAGAAAATTACCTAAACTTTCTTGGCTTCATTAGGTTATAATAAGATTGAATAAGTTAGCATAATGCTGGTACATAGTAAGCACTCAAAGGTGTTAAATAGTCTTACTAATGAAGCGATTAGTGTATTTGGTCAAATATTTTGTTTAGAATCCCTGTTTGCTGATGATGAAGCCATCAGCCTATAGGAAAGAGAAAGTTTCTCATTCTTGTCGAATAAATCCAATTCTGATGTATTACTCTGAATGGCAATAACATCTTGAGACTTTGGAGGCGAATAGCTTATCTTAGGTGTTCAAAGTTTCATGAAAACATTTACTTTTTCAATGAAAAAACAGTTCAAAGAAACCAAAGAATTTAAGGGAGTACTAGTAGCTTCTTCAGGAACTTTTGGGTCACTTAGCAGCTTCTTGTTTGCTCGGTTTAAAAGGAAAGGGAACAGCCCCTGATTAGTGTTTCTTTGCCTTCAGGAAGAGTTATGGAACCCTCTGGGGTTCTACTGATTCTTTGTTAACCAGCATCTTGGATGCCTCTTATATAACTCCAGTTTGAAGACGATGCCATACTCAGCAATGCAGAAAGTATCCTCACAGAGTCAAGCTGGACCCAAGCCAGAGCATCTCTTAGGGTAGGCTGTCATGGTGACTGAGCTGCCTGCCGCCCTCCTCCAGGGCTCTGCCTCGCCATCAGGCATCTCCCGACTGGTCCCCTTGCCACCCGAAAACCTTCCCTTGCCATTCCTCCACAGTTGTGACTCGCAAATACGGAGTTCTTTGGCAGTTTTCCTCCATCCTAGGAAAAACCAAGAGAGATTTTTGGTTGGCCAGTGGTTATAGAAACCCCACACGGGCCTGTTCCACCTTAAAGGGCCTAGGCATGCCTAGTGTTTGGGTCTTGCAGAGTTTGGGCACCACCATATTTGGAGCGTGCCTACTTTGGGGCGGGAACCTCCTAGGGAGTGATTAGGTCAGCGCTGGGGGAGGTGACCTTGCCGGGTCTCTGCACCCGGGGACGGTGGCCCACGAGCCTGGCCCGCGGGGTCGGGCCGCGCCGCCGGGCGCTCCTCGCCGGCCTCCCCCGCGGCCGGCCGCGCAGAGGCGGGAAAGCCGCGCGCCTGCGCCGTGGGAACCGGGCCGGAGGCGAGCGGCGGCGCGCGGGGGGCGGTTGGAGCCAGCGGCGCGCGGGGCGGCGTGTGACGCGGGGACGCCGCGCGCTCCAACGTCGCCCCGGTTTGACGCACACGGCACCAAACTGTGAGTTTGGGGGAGATCTGTGCGGGTTCGCCGGCCGAGCGGGCCCCGGGGCTCGGGGCGGCGGCGGCGGCGGGGCGGCGGGCGGCGGGGGCGGCCGGGGGCCGGCGCTCGGCCGCGCCGCGCCGCCCTGGGCTGCGTCCCAGCCATCCGGGAGGACGCGTTTTGCCGCACAGGCTAAGATGGCGGCGGCGGCCGAGGAGGCGGAGTTGCTGCGGCGGCGCCGGGAGCCCGGGCCCCGGGTGCGGGGTGGCGGCGGCCGCGGGGGCCCGCGGAGCCGGAGGTGAGGGCGGCGGCCGCGGGGCGGGCGGGGCGGGCGGGCGGGGTCGGCGCCGCGGCCCCGCGGGAGCGGGCGGCGGACACAAAGGGGCTGAGCGGGGCTCCAGACTTGGGGGTTTTGTTTAGTCACATGAAGCGGAGCAGCCAGTGAGCAGGAGGGGGAAGGGGCCGGGACGGGGCTGCCGGGGAGCCTGGCGGCGCCATTGCGATGCTCTGAGTAACGGGGCGGGCGAGCGCCGGCCGCAGCCCCTCGCCCCGGGCCGCCGGGCGCCGGCTCTAAGTGCACGCCCGGCCCGGGACGCCCGCCCCGCCCGGCCCGCCCTGCCCGCCGGCCGCCGCTGCGCCGCTAGGTGTCCGGGAAGGAGCTGCCAGAGGTAAATGGCTCCGAGTGTTGGGGTTGCCAGGGGCTCGGTGGGTGTCCAGCTAAAGCTTTTTGCCTCTCCAGGTCTCATTCCCTGGCCTTTGTGTCCCTGGGAGCTTAATCTCTGCCAGAGGAGAGCAGGTGTGCTCCACTTCTCCCGTGAACCTGAAGATGAGTTGTCCCAGACCCTTCTCAGTGATTGGAAACTTAGGTGGTGGAGCTCAAGGTTTCTTGATACGAGGCTTCCACCGACGACTCTCGTGTTGGGATCCATCCATGGTTTAGCAACATTAGTGGAAAAGTTTTCTTGGACCGTCTCTTAAGCGTTTTACTGACTTTAAATAGGAGCTGTTATAAAAACTTTGATGTTTAGAAGAGATTCTTGCTCGATCATTAAACTCGAGGGGAATACACGTTCGTTCACTGGGGGGCCTGAAATGATGATTCCGTTTTATATACAAGTTAAACCTTTCAGCAGAAATACCCAGTCACCATCACCTGTTCTGGCCCGTCCTGACTAAGGCCAAGCAGGTTGCTTTCGAGTGATGTTTTAGATTGGCCATAATCGTGTATCTCCCCCCCCCCCCCCCTGCAGTAAGTTTAGTTACCTTGTTTGGTCCCACAAGAAGGAAAACATTTCAAAAAAATACACAACTAAAGTTCCTCAAAGAAGGGAAACCTGCACTTTGCCTTCAGTGCCATATGTAAGTATCATGGGAACTTGATGTCAGCAATGTTTATATTTTGGTAGGTTTGGCAAGTAAAAACCTTAGCGCTTAATAATGAGGTTATAGTTTAGCTTATACATTTAAATAAGTGCCTGAATAGGATCAGTGTGTTGGTATTTATATGTATGTATTGCTGTTAAAATTATAGCTGTGTAAGTTGTAATGACATGTACATCATACTTTATACTGGAGTTAATCTTGGAAGTACAAATTTAAAAACAGCTAATGTTTTGTGTTTGTCATTGACAGAAGTACTTGAAGGGATAATTTTAAACACATTTACATCACTAACTTAGTTTCATGTTCAAAATGAATTTGAACTTTTCACATTCCTCGAGACTGATATTTTCCCGATTTCTTTTCAGATATGTGTTTTCCCTTTTGTAGCTTTTATAGAGTGTAGTCTTATTGTATTAATAGGGTATATTTTAACATCAGCAAAATGTATTGCTTGGTCATACAGCTTTACAGTGGACAGAATCTCAAAGAACCACTATTCATACATCCTCTTAGAATATACCAAGGATGATCAAGTTAGTGGCATAGTGAAAAATTGTTTTTCAACTACAATCTCCTTGCTGTTTTCATCTACCATATTGCTGGGACAAGAAGGTTGATATCTGCAACTAATAATAGTTAAAAGATGACACAAGGGAATATTGTCAATATTTTGTCAACTAAATTTTATCACAATAATGAGAACTTCTATGACAGTAACTTTTACTTACTGTTATGTGGTGGTGACATAGTTTTTTAGTGATTTTTCAGGGAAATAAATTACAGATACAGAATACAGAAAATTCATAGCATTGTTGCTTACTTTATGGATTTAGAAAATTTTCAAAAGCAGACATTGACCCAGAAATTTAAAATTAAAAAACAGCACAAACCAAGTATTTGATAAACTTCTTGGTAAGCTTGAAATAACTTCTGTTATTGTCAGTTATTACCTAAGAAGAGAAATAGATACTGAAAATGATGGTGCTTTTGGTTAGGTAAATGAACATACCACTCAGATTGCTCCTTTTTAAAACAACTTTTTAAGACTTAGTACCACTACTACTACTGCTACTATTACTACTACTGCGTAGTTTATCTCTAAGATTAGGAAATTCAGCAAGTAATACGATCCTTTATGGTAGGATCTCACAGTAATTTTTAAATTTACTGGATGTCAAATTTGGTAAAAACAAATTACATTAAGTCTTTTATAGGTCATTTAAAGTGCTTTTAAGTTACTGATTTTTCTAAGAAACTTTTTAAGCTATTTCATATTTTTCAGTACTCTGTGAATTTATTTAATCATACTTTTAGTCTTGTTGATAATTAGGGTTACTCTCAGGTTATTAATAATTATAAAGTGAGTCCGTCACCTGTAAACCTTAAGTGCTTCCCAGGTGTAGTTTGTCATTTAAGTTATTGAGGAAGAGTTTTGGTTGAATTGAGACTATGATGGGTTAGCATCAGGGGCAAAGACTCAAAAAAGAGTCACAAAATGGTTGAGACAGGTGTTGACTTAGAGAAAGATCAGGTACATCTTTCTGTCATCCCAAAGCACTGTTTTGGGTTGTTTATACTCTTCAGATATGGCTATTGTGGGAATGCTTTTCTCAAGACAGTTTTTCAGTCAGATAGTAAGGTTTGCAGCAAATGTTGAAATTGGCATGTTGAATTATCCAGCCTTAATTGGTAGAGCGCTAGTTTCAGCAGTCCTTTAAGAAAATGCTTTAACCTTTTTTTTTTTTTTTTTTTTTTAAAATAATAGCCTTGAGCTGAGTGTGTTGGCCGTGGCGCACACTTGTAATCTCAGCGCTTGGGAGGCAGAGACGGAAGATTGCGCAGGTTCGAAGCCAGCCTCACTGGCTTAAGATACCCTGTTTCCAAATAAAATATAAAATAGGTCTGGGAGTGTAGCCCGGAGGTAGAAAGGTTCCATCCCCAGTACCACCACCAAAAAAAAAAAAAAAAAAAAAAAAAAGCCTTGTGAACTGGGTGTGGTGGCACACTCTTGTAATCCCAGCATTCTGGAGGCTGAGACCTGAGGATAGCCTCAGCTACTAAGTGAGGCCCTTCACAACTGAGAGAGACCCTGTTTCGGAAATAGAATAAAAAAATAGGGCTAGGGGTGTCACTCAGAGGTAGAAACCCTGGGTTCCATCCCTGGTACCGCAAACAAAAATTAAAAAAAAATAGCCTTGTAAAATAAAACATAACAGCTGGGCGTGGTGGCACATGCTTGTAATCCCAGTGCTTGGTAGGCTGAGACAGGAGGATCGCACAGGTTTGAAGCCAGCCTCAGCTACTTAGTGAGGCTCTCAGCAACTTAGTGAGACCCTGTTTCCAAATACAGTATAAAATAGGTCTGAGGGTATAGCCTGGAGGTAGAAAAGCCCCTGGGTTTCACCCCCAGTACCACAAAAACAAACAAACATGAGAATGAATGGTGTATACTATATTTCTGATCGATATGCAAATAAACTCCTAATGTTTTACATATAACCTCTCTGGTATAGAGAATGTAGTTTGTAAAAGGAGAATTTTTAAATATTGAACAGAGTTATGAGTTGTAGCTTTGATTGAAGTAGGCCTAGAAATTGTGTTTTTGATTTATATTTATTAGTAGGAAATAACTGCTTTTAATATTGCCAGCCATTTATACCATTGAGTTTTGAAGAATTTGAAAATCATCAAACTGATCCTAGCACTAGCTCACCCTGCTGGTTGGCTAAAGTATTTCTTCTGATCCCTCTCAAATACTACATGAGATCTAGAGGGTAATGGAATGCTAACTTCAGTCTTGAGAGAGAGGAAGCTGGTATTTTTCTCCTTTCATACCTCAGCTTCACCACTCTTAAAATTTTCTCAGATCTTCCAAAGTTAAATTGTGGAGTTACTTTCTGTGGGAGCTCATGGAGTAAGTATGTTTTTATATTTCTAAATTAAAAATAAATCCTTGGACAATTGAGTGATGCCAGAAAAAAAAAAAGTCCTGTGAGATAACCTAAAGAGGAGAAAAGTGGAGGCCACGGAGTGCCAAGGCAGCAGTAGCAGAGCACACTTATTTTGGGTGGGGGAAAGTGATATTGGATTAATGTTAGCTTTAATAAGATTTCCTTTTTACTTACTCTCTACTGATCTTTGCCCTGCCTCTTCTGTCTGCGTGCTGTAGCCTTCTCATTTCATTTAGGATTGTTGGATCTGTGATTTTGAAAATAAAATTATATATATACATGATTTGTCCCATGATAATTCTGTTGTCTGGGGTAGTGGTAGAAATGAAGTTGATTAGAGTTACACATGCAGATTTTATGTATCAAGCCTTTTAGTATGTGTTTTGTTCATTTATATAGAAAATACAGTACTGTAAAAGCCTTTTTGTTTTGGTGCTGGGATTGAACCCAGGTTCTTAAGGCTTGCTAAACATGCACTGTATACCCTAACCCTGTAAAGAGTTTTTGTATAAGCTATAGAAGCATAAATGTGTTGAGCCAGTAGATGATTTAAAGTGAAAAAACACCTAATGAAGTGTTAGGATTCAAGTATAGTTTACAAAGCATGTTTACTTGTATTCTGTCAGTTATTTTAACTTTTTAAAAAGATTAATATTTTAATTCTGCCAGGCATTGGTGATGCATATTTGTAATCCCAGCATTTGGGAGGCTGAGACAGGAGGATCTGGGTTCACCGGCAGCCTCCGCTACTTAGTAAGGCCCTTCCCAACTCAGACCCTGTTTCAAAATAAAGAATTAAAAAAAAAAATAGGGCTGGGGGAGTAGCTCCGAGTTAGAATGCCCCTGGGTTCCATCTCTAGTACCACCAAAAAAAAAAAAAAAAAAAAAAAAAAAAAATCTTTTTTCTACGGTAAGCAGGAACACACCACACAAATGTATACATTTTATCAGTTTCTTGAAGGTGTTAAGTATAACTAACTAGTACTTTCAGAGTACTATTGAAGAGTTATTCCCATTTTATCATTGAATGGTTTGTGAAAGTAGATAAAAGGCTTGCCAGCCAGATGTTGTGGGAAAATGAGACAGGGAGATCATAGGTTCAAAGTCAGTCTTAGCAACTTAGACCCTATTTCAAAGTAAAAACTAAAATACTTCTGGGGGTCTAGCTCAGAGATAGAATATCCCTGGGTTCAATCCTCAGTTCTCCCCCCACCAAAAGAAAAAAAGGCAAAGTTGTTTACTGCTGGCTCACTGAATATTTTATACACACACACACACACACTCTCAACACTCACACTTGTACTGTGTATACATATAAATATAGAATCACAGTTGTGATTCCATGTTTATAAAGAGGATGGGATGAGGTTTAAAAATGTCTTGAAAACTGGCAGTGTTCACATTTAGTGTGAGTGCTGGGCAAATGGATTTAACAATAATGCCATCTTTAGAGAGGTTTAGGGTTCACATTACAGAATTCATACAAAGTCCTTAGCTTTCTGGCACACATTGAATGTAGAGTAAATGTTAGTTGTTAAAGTAATAATAATGATAATAGTTGTTATTACTACCATTGTTTATTCTTTTTACAGCAACTTGAAATTTCCACCTGTAGTGATTTAAAATTGTATGCTTTTGCTAATGTCCCATTTGAGGCCATGGCTGTAAAGATGATGTTATAAAGGCAGGCACCAAAGCATGCCTTCTGATAACAGCAAATTCTATAACCAGGTTAAATATTTCAGCAGTGCACTGCATTTTATGATTGAATACATAAAATACTTGGGAATGAGTGTATTTTAGTGATGTTATTTCCTGATCCAGGTATGTGTTTGTCTTTGTTACCACATCCTCAAATTCTTCCGTCTCCTTTACATTTTTGTGTGTGAGTGAGGTGATTACCTTAGTACAAGAAGAGGGTGAGTAGCTACATATATTTGTATGTAATATACAGGTAAATCCTAGATGGGGGAGAGGAGTGGCAGGCATAGTAGTTACATTGAGGAGGGAGGGGAGCAGGATTTTTTTTCAGAGGGGAGTTTCCCCATACACAGCATTTCCTTTGGTGGTTCTCTTTCTGCACTTTTGTGTATGTCTGCTGGTATAGTGCTACTTTTTCCCTCATCAATTTTCTTTCTACCACCTACCTCACCCACCACAGAGACACATTTTAAACTTTTAAACAAAAGGCAGCTAGTAAAAATTATCTTAAGTTCCCATAAGAAAGGGTATGAGTATGAAATACTAGAAGTTTTATTTATGTTAAAAAGTTTTTGCAAAGCTGAGCTTGATGACACACTTGTAACCCCAGTACCTGGGAGGCTGAGAAAGGGAGCATCACAGATTCTCTGCCAGCCTCAGCTACTTAGGCTTTCTGCAATTTAGTGATACCATGTTTCAAAATAAAGAATAAAAGTAGGTCTGTTGTAAAAGGCTCCTGTGTTAAATCCCCAGTACCAGAAAAAAAAAAAAAAAAAAAGCATTTCAGAAAATGAAGGGGAGGAGATGTACCCTTAAACTTAGTCATTAGGATTAAAGGGAAGGGAAATGACCCATTAATTTAATATTTATTACATAATTAAACATCTGAATGCTATTTTAATAATGCTATAAACATATATATATATATATATATATATATATATATATATATATATATATATAGTCCCATTTTACATATAAAAAACCAAATTTCATATCCAGGTTATATAAGTAGTAAATAACGGGGCAGCCAAGTTTGAACCTAGTTATAGCTCGATTCTAGAGATGAGACCTTTTTTTTTTCCTGCTTTCATATCTTACGTGTCTATCCTTTTACATTGTACAGTTTGTAAGTTCTATCTCATGGTTTTAAAACAACATTATAAAAGCATTTTTCTGCCTATCCTTATTTCAGTGGTGCCTTATTGCCCATGTTGTTTATTCATAATACCATATAAAGGTTCTTTGTCTTAGCTGCTGGACATTGGTACAGTGATACTGGCCAAAATGGAAGCTGCTGTTTTCTTTACTGAGTGACTATGATGAAGGAAGCATACTCACAACCAATTCTTAGTAGATTAGGGTTGCTATAGGATTGATTATGCTCTCTACCCTTTTGGGTAGAATAATTAACTCAAAATTGGATGTAAGTAAAATATAGAAAACATTTAATATATAGCCTTCTGGAAATTTTATATATATATATATATATATATATTTTTTTTTGTGGTACTAGGGGTGGAACCCAGAGGCTTTCTACCTCCAGGCTATACTCCCAGACCCATTTTTTAATATTTTATTTGGAAACAGGGTCTCACTAAGTTGATGAGAGCCTCACTAAGTAGCAGAGGCTGGCTTCAAACCTGTGCGATCCTCCTGTCTCAGCCTCCCAAGTATGGGGGATTACAAGCGTGCACCACCACGCCTGGCAATAATTTATATTTTTACACACCGAAATGCCTTACCTCTTGTTAAAAATTATTAAAATGTCTGGGTGTGGTTCTACTTGCTTGTAATTCAGCTTCTTTGGAAGTTGAAGCAGGAGGATCACAAGTTCAAAGCTAGCCTAGGTAACTTGCGAGACCATGTCCCAAAATAAAATTTTAAAAAGGCTGGGAAAGTAGCTCAGTGCTAGAGTACTTGCATAGCATATTTGAGGCCCTGGATTCAGTCCCCAGTACAAACAAACAAACAAATAAGCATTTAAGTAGAATTTAAGTGCCCATTTAATTTAAAGCCTACAAATACATACTTGAGGTAGTGCATATCTTAGGTCAATTTAGCCATTCTACAATGTATACCTGTTTCAAAATGTGTTATATTTTAAAATTATATATAATTTTTGTTATAAAAGAAGGAAGAAAAAATAACTTGTGTGGCATTTGTAAAGATTACATGAGTCAGGGATGCCCAAAAGAAATGTAATTTGAGTCACAAACACAATTTAAAATTTTCTATAGCTACAAAAAACAGGCGAAAATTTATTAGTATATTTTATTTAACCCAGTGTATTCAAAATATGTTATTTCAATGTATAAACATAATTGAAACATTTTATGTTCTGTTTTCATGTCAAATCTTTAAAATCCAGTGTTACTACATTCTTAAAGCACACCTCAGTTCAGGCTAGCCAGACATCAGGTGCTCAGTAGGTGTATTATTTACTATATTATATAGTGCAGGTCTAGGAAGTCCTGTTAGGCGTATAGAGGAAGAATCCAGTAGAAATTGAACTGACCTTTATAGGTTGGCTGAGGAAAGGAAATGCTTGAGAAGAATATTCCTGTAAAGAACTAATGGGAATTAAAAGATATAAATCGAAAACAGAATGGCTCGAATCCAATTTAATGAGTTTGGTTTGGTGTATGTGTGTGTGGATGAGGGGGTAGAGGGAGGGAGAAATAATAAATATTGGACTGTGCCTAATCTATGAGTATTTTATGAATATTACACTGATATTTTGGAGAACTGATAATGGTAGAGTAAGAAAAATGCTGGAAAAAATAACAAAGCCATATTGAGATGGGCATGGTGGCATGAGCCTGTAATCCCAGTACTTTTGAGGGCTGAGACAGGAGGATCAGAGGTTTCTGGCCAGCGTCAGCAACTTAGTGAGTCCCTCACCAATTTGGTGAGACTCAAAATAAACAAATGGGGGGGGGTATAGCCCAAAGGCAGAATGCCCTTGGGTTCAAGCCCTAGTACCATTTAAAAAAAAAATTATGTAGATCTTCAAAGGTAAGAATCTCATTTAGGGGATATTGTGTTCTGTGATTAGTAATGTGATGAAGATTGATTAAAAAGGATGGAAATTAAGTTTTTAGATTTGTCCATTATTGTTGACTTGTTTTTACATTTTTATCTAGATACACGTTACATACACTGAAGTATACACATTTTATGGATATAGCTCAGTGAATTTTTTCACATAAGTATACCCAGGTAACATCTACCAAGATTAAGATACAGAATACTTTCTGTACTTAAAAATGTGCCTTGTGCTTTCTCCTAATAATCATAGAAGTAACCATTCTGGTTTCTATCACCATAAATTAGTTTTCTTTGTCTCTGGTGTATTTGTCCTCCTGACCAAGGGTAATAAGAGTTGATGCCTGAATCTATTTTCTGTCCTTGTTTGGTAGTGTTGTGTGAATTTGGAGGTAAATCAGATGATACTATGGCCCGTCTGTTTTTTCCAGTGTGGTTTTATACTAAGGTCACAGAGGTGCTTCTCAGTTTTATTAATAGTAACCCTCCAGAGGTTAGTTTTATGACCTGAAAATTTGTTCAGAATGCAGAGATTTGAGTTGCCTTCATAGATAACCTACTTGTTTGGCTTGCTTTTATTACAGTATTCTCTAGGCATATAGCCAAGAAGTAGATGGAGGAGGTCTTGGATTGCCTCCTTATATAGATACCTTTTGGAGCTTCTTTATTAGTAGCTTCTAGGGATTATGTAAGTTAGCTTTCAGGCATTTTAGGTTGCTTAATAAAGTGAGTATTTTGTATTGTGATCATAGAGGTAGTAATAAATTGGTGCACTTCTTTTTACAGGTTGGCATTCATCTCTCAACCAGGAAGGTTTTAATATTTGCTTATGTATAAGTAGGAATTGTAATGGAATTGCTGGTAATTTTTACTTCTGGTGTTTGAATTCATTCTCTCTCTCTCTCTCTCTCTCTCTCTCTCTCTCTCTCTCTCGTGTGTGTGTGTGTGTGTGTGTGTGTGTGTGTAGTACTAGGAATTGAACCCAGAGGTGTTCTTCATTTTATACCTCCTGCCTTATTTTATTTCTTATTTGGAAACAGGGTCTTGCTAGGTTGATGAAAGTCTTACTACTTGCTGAGGCTGTCCTTGAACCTGTGATCCTCCTGTCTCAGCCTCCCAAGTACTGGGATTATAGGCAAGTGTCACCATTTGCTCTTTATAAAATGGAATTAATAGTTACTACATTATTATTAAATTGGTGCTTTTGGGACAAATAATTTTTTCTGAAAAATTGATTATTATTTTTTGGCTGTAGGGAATTGAACTCAGGGACATTCTACCTTTGAGCTAAACTCCTAGTTCTTTTTTTATTTTGAAACGGTCTTGCTAAGTTGCTGAGGTTGTCCTTGAACCTGTGATCTTCCTGCCTCAGCCTCTCAAGTATTGGATTACTAGCATGTGCCACTACACTCAGCTGGATTATAATAGTATACCTATTATAAGTAATGGATATGTTTTGTAAATTATGTACAAATTGCCAGAAAGAAGTTTTCTCATTGACATTTGGATTGTGGCTACCTTGGAAATTAATTATTTAATTTATGTGGCATTGGGAACAAAACCCAGGAATATTCAACCTCAGAGCTACATCCCCAACCCAATTTTTTTTTATTTTGAAACAGGGTCTTATTGATTAATGAGTCTTACTATTTGCTGAGGCTGGCCTTGAACGTGCAATCCTCCTGTTCCAGCCTTCCAAGTACTGGGATTCCAAGCAGGCACCACCATGCTTGGCTAAAAGAGGTTTTGCCTTTTGTAATTTATAATGTTTGTTTAATATATTGCTGCTCTAAGATGTGTGTGTGTGTGTCTGTGTGATCCCAGGGATTGTTGCCAGCATTCTACCTCTTAGCTATATTCCAGCCCTATTTTTCATTATTTATTTTGAAACGGTCTCACTCAGTTGTGAAGGGCCTCACTAAGTAGCTGAGGCTTGCATTGAAACTGTGATTCTCCTGTCTCAGCCTCCCAAGTACTAGGATTACAAGTGTGTGCCATTATGCCTGGCTTCTAAGAATTTTAAGTTATCTTGATAAAACCTTATCTATTAGTTTACTGTAGGTTTTGTGACGTATAGAAGGCTAAAGCAAAATTGGTTAGAAAAAGTGTGTTTTTATGTTCAAAATACCAAGACTTTAAAGCTGGGCATGGTAGGCATGCTTGTAATCCCAGTACTTTGGAGGCTGAGACAGTAAAATTGCAGGTTGGAAGCCAGTCTTAGCAATTTAGTGAGGCTGTCAGCAACTTAGTGAGACCCTATTTCCAAATAGGAAAAATAAAATAAAATAGGGCTGGGAGTGCAGCTCAGAGAAGACCCCTGGGTTTCATCTCCAGTACCACAAAAAACTAAACAAAATATTAAGACTTTAGACATAGCTTTTTGGGGCTAAATTTAGAAAAATCATAAACACCAAACAAAATGTTACAGCTTGCCGGGCATGGTGGGGCACGCTTGTAATCCCCACACTTGGGAGGCAGAGACAGGAGTATTGCGCAGGTTCGAAGCCAGCCTTCCTGGCTTAAGAGACCCTGTTTACAAATTAAAAAAAAAAAAAAAAAAAAAATATATATATATATATATATATATATAGGTCTGGGAGTGTAGTACCACCAAAAAAACAAAAAAAAAGTTACAGCTTTAAGGTTTATATAAAAACAGTTAATTACAGATTATTATAAAACTTTGGGTTGTCTTGTTTTGTGTGTGTGTGTGTGTGTGTGTGGTATTGGGGATTGAACCCAGGGATCCTACCTCTAAGCTACATTCCCAGCCCTAGTTTTTAATTCTTTATTAAAAAACAGGGTCTCACTAAGTTGCAGAGGGCCTCGCTAAGTAGTAGAGGTGGGACTCTATTTTTGCCATCCTTCTGTCTCATCCTCCCAAATACTGGGATTACAAGTGCGTGCCATCATGCCCGGCCTTGTTCTCATCTTTTAATATGGAAGGTTAGGTTATGGATTCAAAATTTTCTTTTTCATATACATTTATTGGTGTGTATAGTCTCACCATAATGTAGTTCATAGAGATAATGACATATATGCATATAGCACTAGATGGGCTTTTCCTTGGCTTATTGTCTCCCTCCCCCCTATTCCCCATTCCCCATACATGATACTGAGATTGGCATTGGTATTTTCACATATGTACACAGTGTCAGTGGAAGTGCCTCTTTCATTTATTTCTCCTTCCCCCAACCCCCATCCACCCCTAGACCACCTCCCTCACTCCACCAGGGTTTCACCTCCAATGTCTAAAGTCTCTTGTATCCCAATTACTCCCTGGCTTTTGCATGTGAGAGAAAATATATGACCTTTCACCTTTATGTGACTTGCTAATCTCACTTAACATAATGTTCTTCAGGTCCATCTATTTTTTAGAAAATAATGAAATTTTGTTCCTTATTGCTGAGTAGAATTCTATTTGTATATCCCATAATTTTATAATCCATTCATCTGTTGATGGACACCTAGATTGGTTTCATAGTTTGACTATTGTGAATTGTGTTGCTCTAAACGTACGTGTGTGTGTGTGTGTGTGTGTGTGTGTGTGTGTGTTTATGTTACTATAACATTCTGATTATTCTGATTTCAGTCCCTTTTGAAAGACCCAGAGTCTATGGCTATACCACCTTGAATGCGCCCGATCCTGTCTGAGAGAGACCTAGAAATCGTATAGCTGGATCATATGGTGGTTCTTTCTCAGTTTTCTGAGGAATCTTCACACTGATCTCCATAGTGGCTACACTAATTTGTGATCCTACCAGTAGTGTAGAAGAGTTATTTCCCCACATCCTTGCCTGTATTTATTGTTGTTTGATTTCTTTTCTTTTTCTTTCTTTTTTTTTTTTTTTTGTGGTACTGAGGATTGAACCCAGGGCATTCTCCTTCCAAAGTATACCCCCAGCCCTATTTTATTTTATATTTTGAAACAGGATCTCACTAAATTTCAGAGGGTCTCACTAAGTAGCTGAAGCTGGCTGCAAACCTGCAGTCTTTTTGTCTCAGCCTCCCAAATACAGGGATTACAAGCATGTGCCACCATGCCCAGCTCTGTTTGACTTCTTGATGATTGCCATTCTAATTGGAGTTAGATGGAGTCTCAGCATAATTTTGTCTTGTATCTCTCTAGAAATCTTTTCTCTTTTTATGTAGGTACACACGTTTCCTTCTAAATATTGCATTAATTTCATCTTTTGATATGTTGTGTTTTTGTTTTCATTTACTTCAACATATTTTCTAATTACCCATGTGATTTTCTTTTTGGCTTACTAATTTTTTGGGTGTTTGCTGCTTAATTTCTACATATATTTACCTTGTTTTCTGCTATAGATTTATAATTTCTTTCTACTGTGGTTAGAGAACATTGTGTGATTTCATTCTTTTTACATTTATTGAGACCTACATGGCCTGACATATAATTTATACTGGAAAACGTTACTTATTCATTGGAGAGGGAAGTGTATTCTGCTGTTGTTGGGTAGAGTGTTCTCTAATTTTTTGTTAGGTGCAGTTGATAGTATCAAGTCTGTTTTTTTGTTGACCATCTTAATTCATACCCTATTGAAAATGAGGTCATAGAAGACGTAAGAGGTGAATCAAGAAATTTCTAGAAATAAAAATAGAGATACAAAATATCAAAAACTCTGGGACACTATGAAGGCAGTATTAAGAGGAAAATTTATAGCACTGAGTGCTCACATAAGGAACACAGAAAATTTTCAAATAAATAAACTAATGACACACCTCAAAGGCCTTGAAAAACAGGAACAGTCTAACCCCAAAGCCAGTAGAAGACAGGAAATTATTAAAATTAGAGCAGAAATTAACGAAGTAGAGAAAAAAAAATACAGAAAATCAACGCAACCAAAAGCTGGTTTCTCGAAAAAATTAAGATAAACCACTAGCCTACCTAACTAAAAGAAGGAATCAACCCAAATTATGAAGATAAGAGATGAAAAAGGAGACATTACTACTGACAGTGTAGAAATCCAGAGGATTATCACAGACTACTTTGAAAAACTATACTCCAACAAAATGGAAAATCTGGAGGAAATTGACAACTTCCTAGATAAATACAACCTTCCTAAACTGAGTCAAGAAGATATAGAACACTTAAACCAACCAATAACAAAGAGATTGAAACAGCAATAAAGAGTTTACCATCAAAGCCCAGGACCAGATGGTTTTCCAAGTGAATTCTATAAAACCTTTATAGAAGGGCTAACCCCAATACTCCTCAAACTATTCCATGAAATAGAAAAAAGCGGGACCCTCCCAAATACATTCTATGAAGCCAACATCACACTAATACCTAAACCGAATAAAGACAGTTCAAGGAAGGAAAACTACAGGCCTATATCACTGATGAACTTGGATGCAAAACTACTAAACAAAATACTAGCAAAATGCATTCAAAAACCACATAAAATGATATACCATGACCAGGTAGGGTTCATCCCAGGGATGCAAGGCTGGTTCAGCGTACGAGAATCAATTCATGTAATTCATCATATAAACAGAATCAAAGACAAGCCACATGATCATTTCAGTAGATGCTGAAAAAGCATTTGATAAAATTCGATATCTATTTATGATAAAAGCACTGCAGAGAATTGGAATAGAAGGAACATATATCAACATCAAATAAGCCCACAGCCAATATATTAAATGGGGAAAAACTTTGAGAATTACCCCTAAAAACAGGAACAAGACAAGGATATCCATTATCACCACTTCCTTTCAATATAGTACTAGAGATTCTAGCCAGAGCAATAAAGCAAGAAAAGGAAATCAAAGGAGTACAAATAAGAAAAGAACTCAAACTTTCACTATTGGCAAGCTGGGCATGGTGGCGCATGCTTGTAATCCCAGCATTCGGGAGGCTAAGACTTGGAGGATCGCAGTTTGAGGACAGCCTCAGCTACTTAGTGAGACCCTCTGCAACTCAGTGAGACCCAGTTTCAAAATAAATAAAAAATAGGGCAGGGGGTGTAGCTCGGAGGTCAAATGCCCCTGGGTTCCATCCCCAGACCCACAAACAAACAAAAAAAACTTTCACTATTTGCCGATGACATGATAGTATATTTAGAAAACCCAACAAACCAAAAGGCTTATAGAACTGATCAACAAATTCAGCAAAGTGTCTGGATACAAAAATCAATCTTAAAAAATCAGAAGCTTTTCTGTACAGCAACCATAAATGCACTGAGAAGGAACCAACAGAATGGGAGATTTTTGCCACCTACTCCTCCAATAGAGGACCAATATCTAGAATATACATAGAACTCAAGAAACTCAACACTAAAAAAACCAAATAATCCAATAAAAAATGGGCAAGCGAACTAAATACTTAACGAAAGAAGAAATTCAAATGTCCAATAAATTCATGAAAAAATGCTGAACATCATTGGCAGAGAGATGTAAATCAAAACTACCCTGAGATTTCACCTAACCCCAACTAGAATGGTGATAATTCAAAACACAACAACATGCTGGTGAGGATGCGGAGAAGTGGGAACTCTAAAACGGATTGCAAAGTAGTGCCACCACTTTGGAAAACAGTATGGAGAATCCTCAGAAGAATGGGAGCAAATCTACCATTAGATCCAGCAATACCACTTCTGGGTATCTACCCAAAAGTAAGGAAAGCAAACTACCAAACTAATGCATGTGTATCTATGTTCATAGCTGCACAATTCATCATAGCCAAACTATGGAACCAGCCAAGATGTCTATCAACAGATGAATGGATTACAAAACTGGGGATATGTACACAATGGAATTTTGTTTGTTTTTGTGGGTCTGGGAATGGAACCCAGGGACATTTGACCTCCGAGCTACACCCCCTGCCCTATTTTTTATTCTTTATTTTGAAACCAGGTCTCACTGAGTTGGGGCCTCATTAAGTAGCTGAGGCTGTCTGCGAACCGCGATCCTCTGGTCTCAGCCTCCCAAATGCTGGGATTACAAGCATGTGCCACCTCGCTCAGCTCACAATGGAATTTTACTCAGCCATAAAAAAACACAATTACATCATTTTCAGGGAAATGGATAGAACTGGAGAACATGTTAAGCGAGATTAGTAAAAATAAATAAGAAATCAATGCTTTCTTACTATGTGAAAGCTAAGGAGAAATGGGTCATAGGAATAACTCTAGATGAAAAAGGAAATCCTATAGAGGAGCAAACAAGACAACCTAAATGAGGGGATGGGAGGGGGCAAGAAGGAAATTCTCTAAAACACACAATGTACTTAAACATATTGAAGTCAACCACTAAGCCAAGCAAGGAAAGGAGGGATGAGGAGGGAATGGGGTGGGAATTGGATAGGGGCTAAATGGGCGATGTGTACATGCATGTCCACACAGCTTTTTACCCCATTATGATGTATGGATACAATGTACCAATAAAAAATTAAAAAAAATGTAGTCTACAAATATTTTCTTGAAACCTGTCATTTTTTCCATCTTCATAACAGCAATGAAAGTAAATGGTTTTCATTTTGGTGAAGTCCAGCTTATATTTTTTACTTTTGGTTATTTTATTTTATTTTATTTTTTGCGGTACTGGGATAAAACCCAGGGGCATTGTACCTCCAAGCTACACCCCCAGCCCTATTTTTTATTCTTTATTTTCAAACAGTGTCTCATTGAGTTGTGAAGGGCCTCACTATGTAGCTCAGGATGTCCATGAACTATGTATGATCCTCTGGTCTCAGCCTCCCGAATGCTGGGATTGTTTTGGTGATATTTCTAAGAAATATGTAGCCCTAGGTTCTGATAATTTTCTCTTAAGTTTAATAGTTTCACATTGTATATTTAAATCCATAATCTTTTTGAGTTAATATAGAGTTTGAAGTTTAGGCAGTTTCCCCCCCGTGTATGCCCAAGTGCTCCAGCACCAATTGTTGACTCCCTCAAAAAACAAATTGAATCATTTTTGTAGCTTTGTCAAAAATTGACTGGAGCCAGGTGTCGTGGCACATGCTTGTAATCCCAGCATTTGGGAGGCTGAGACCAGAGGATCGCGGTTCACGGGCAGCCTCAGCTACTTAATGAGGCCCTCTGTAACTTAGTGAGACCATGTTTCAAAATAAAGAATAAAAAATAGGGGTAGGGGGTGTAGCTCGGAGGTCAAATGCCCCTGGGTTTCATCCCCAGACACACACACAGACACACACACACACATCAACTGGATAGCTGGGCATGGTGGCACACACTTGTACTCCCAGTACTTGGGAGGTTGAGACAGGAGAATCGCAGGTTCCCAGACAGCCTCGGCAAGTAGTGAAACTCTCATCAATCTAGTGAGACCCTGTTTCAAAATAAAAATAAGATAGGGCTTGGGAAGGTTGTGTTTCAGAGGTAGAGTGCCCCTAGGTTCAATCCTCAGTGCGCACCCCCCCAAAAAAAAATTAGCTGGTCATTTTCATGTGTGAATATGATACTCTGAGCTGCAGCTCCAGCCCTCTCCTTCTTTCTTATTATTTTTTAAAATTTTGAAACAGCTTCTCTAAGTTGCTGAGGCTGGCCTGGAACCTGTGCTGCTTCTGTATCAGTATCCTAAGTACTGTGATTACAGGCATGTACCATCAATGCCTAGCTTTTGTTTGTTTTTAAAAACCTGCATTTCGCCGGGCGTGGTGGTGCACGCTTGTAATCCCTGTGCTTGGGAGGCGGAGACAGGAGGATCGCACAGGTTTGAAGCCAGACTTAGCTGGCTTAAGAGACCATGTTTCCAAATAAAAAAATATAAAATAATTCTGGGAGTGTAGAAGGCCCCTGGGTTCCATCCCCAGTACCACCAAAAACCAACAAAACAAAAACAAAACAAGAACAACAAAAAATCTGCATTTATAATAACTGTCATGAATTAAAGTAAAAGCAGAAAACATGGAATTAGAGCCAGTGGCATAATTGGGAAAATTCAAAGCTTTAAAGGTCTATATTTGAGTTTTGAGAAATTTTTACTGTAGGAAAAAATATAATAGTGTGCGGCAAAAGTACACAATTTAAAGCACTAAAAAGCAAAGCACCTGCTTAAATCATCTCCTAGTCAAAAATTAAAACATTGCAAAATCCTCCACTCTGATGCCTCTGAATCAAACTTCTTCTTTGCCTAAGTAAATACCACTCTTCCTTTTATGGGAGTCTTTTTTTTTGTTTTGTATTTTTTCCTTTTTGATAGTACCAGAGATTTAACCCAGGGTCCTTCTACTCCAATCTATACCTCCAGTCATATTTTTTATTCTTTATTTTGAAACAGGGTCTCACTGAGTTGCAGAGGGCCTCAGTAAGTAGTTGAGGCTACCAGGGAATCTTTGATTTTCCTGTCTCAGCCTCTCAAGTACTGGAATTACAAGTGTATACTACCAGGCCTGGCCTGCTTTGTATATAACCTATAATATTTTTTGAATTTTTCCATTTTTTTAAAAATGAAATTTGTATAAATGGATCCTAGCTATTCCAGCATTTTGTTTGTGAGATTCCTCTCTTTTCTATGGAACTATAGTTCATTTTTTTTCTTTGCTATATGGTATGTTCATTGAATATCCCATGATTTATTCATTTTGTTATTGATGGAAATCTGGGCTGTTTTGGACTGTTAACAGTTTTAGACTGTGAAGAAAAATACTTGTCATGGATATCCTTGTACATGTTTCCTAGTATACTGTACATATGTTTATGTTACATAGGAGTTAAGTAAATAGGTTGTAGAGCATGTGGGTAGGTTCAGTTTTAGAAGATATTAAAAACTCCCCGCCCCAACAAAACTGTTGGTATAATCTCATCAGCCCAAGTCCTTTTGTATAACATTTTGCATTGTCATTCTTTAATTGTAGCCAAAATTACATCTTGGAGGTACACAGTCAAATCTTGGGGATTTTATTTGGCATTTCCCTGATATTCAATGTGATTGAGTATATTTTATGTGAATTTGAAAAAAAAAAGTAGGTACCCACTGTTTTTTTTGTGTGTGCAGTATTCATATATATATACATATGTGTGTGTATCTGTCTTAGTTGGACTGCTATAGCAAAGTATAGATTGGAGTACCTTATATGAAATGCTTAGAAACCATAGGGTTTCAGAATTTGGTCATTCATTCATTCATTCATTCATTCATTTTCGTGCTTTGAGCACCATGTGTTTCAGATTTTTTGAATTAGGTGTGTTTAATGTGTACCATAGATTGAGTGGCTTATAAACAACAGAAATATATTCCTCACAGTTCTGGAGGCTAAAGTTGGAGATCAGAGTGCCTTGTTTTCACATGTGGGAAACTTCCTGAAATCCCTTTTAAAAGGGCACTAATATTATTCCTGAGGGCCTTCATGGCCTAATTACCTCAAAGAGGCCCTCCCTATTACCATTATCTTGGGTGTTAGGATTTCAACATAAAAATTTTGAAAGACATTTAATCCATTGTAGTCAGTTTTGCTAATCATGTTCAAAATTTCTGCATCTCTACCAATTAGATTCAATTAGAGATTTGTTAAAAGCTCATACATTATGAATTTTCCTTTCTTGAAGCTGCTTGTTTTTGCTTTAAATATTTGAATCCATGTAACACAATATTATTAGGATTTAGATGCTTTATATTTCTGATGAGTTAAACCTTTCATCATTATTGTTTTTCATTATTTTTGGTAATGTGTTTTGCTTTGAAATCTACATTGATCGATAATAACCTACCTATTCTGTAGCCTTTTTATAGCTAGTATTTGTTGATGTGGTTCATTCTCCATCCCTTCAGTCTTCTATTTTAGTTTTCTGTGTCTTTATGTTTTAGAACTGTTTATGTTAATGATATGTCATTATTGTTTTTAACTTTTAATTCAGTCTAACAGTTGTGTTTTCTATTATAAAGTTCAGTTGTATTTCATATTATTACTGATATATTTGGGCTTAAATTTTTTGTTTCTCCTGGCTGCTGTGAAAATTATTTTTCTTGCCTTTCCAGTAATCTTTTATTTCCCTCTAACTGTTGCCCCCACATTTTCTTTAATCTTTATTGTTACCTGCTGGCCAGAAGTCCGTTTTTCTTATCTGAAATTTTATTTATTTTTTGGTGGTACTGGGGTTCCTGGAAACCCTTCTACCTCCAGGCTACTCTCCCAGAGCTATTTTTATACTTTTTTAAAATTAGGAAACAGGGCCGGGCGTGGTGGCGTACGCTTGTAATCCCTGCGCTTGGGAGGCTGAGACAGGAGGATCGCAGGTTTGAAGCCAGCCTCAGCTACTTAGTGAGGCTCTCAGCAACTTAGTGAGACCCTGTTTCCAAATAAAATATAAAATGGGTCTGGGAGTATAGCCTGGAGGTAGAAAGCCTCTGGGTTCCACCCCTAGTACCACCAAAAAAAAAAAAAAAAAAAAAAAAAAGGAAACAGGGTCTCTTAAGCCAGCAAGCTGGCTTTGAACCTGCGCAATCCTCCTGTCCCCGCCTCCCAAGCGTGGGGATTGTAAGTGTGCGCCACCATGCCCGACCTGAAATTTTATTTTTTACTTTAATTTTTTCTGATAAAAGTTTTTAGTTATATTGTCATTATGTAATTAGTCATTTTTGTCTGGTTTCTAGGATATGTATGTAAAAGTACTTTTTTGTGTGTTTAATCCTGCCCTTTTTGTGTGTGTATAATCCTGGAGATTATACCTGGGGTATTCTACGTCTGTGCTACACCTGCAACCTATTTTAAATTTTATTTTGGAACAGGTTTCACGAAGTTGCTGTGGGCCTCAATAAATTGCTGAGACTGGCCTTGAACCTGAGATTCTCTTGTCATGGCCTCCTAGTATTGAGATTACAGGCATGTGCCATCAGGCCTGACTAATCCTGCTTGAGTTGAGATTCTTGGAGCTATAAATGAATGTTTTCTATTAAATTTGAAAAATTTTTGGTCATTTTTTTCCTTTTGGTACTGGGGGGATTAAACCTAGTGGCATTCTACCTCTGAGGTACACCCCCAGCAATTTTTTGTTTGTTTGTTGTTTGTTTTTTGTTTTTGCAGTATTATTTATTTACTTATTTTTGGTACTGGAAATAGAACCCAGGTGCATTCTACCTCCCAGCTACATACAGTCCCAGCCCTGAGTTTTATTTTGAAACAAAGTCTCACTAAGTTGCAGAGGGCCTCTCTAAGTAGCTGAGGCTGTATGCCTTCCTGGATCCTCTTGTCTAAGCCTCCTAAGTACTGAGATTTCAAGCATGTGCCACCACTTTTTTTGTGTTTTTAATCCTGCCCTGTGTTTGTGAGTTGTAGTTGTGTGTGTGTGTGTGTGTGTGTGTGTGTGTGTGTGTGTGTGTTATTAATGTAGTAAAACATTTAATTTGTTTGTTTTGAAACAGGGTCTTCCTAGATCGCTGAGAGTTGCTAAGTTGCTGAGGCTGTCTCTTAACTGTGATCCTCCTGTCTCACTTCCCAAGTACTGGGACACGCCTGGCTGGCTATCATTTTTCAACAGTTTTTTTTCTTTTTTCTTTTTGGCTGGTGGGAGGAATATTGTTTTCACTCTTCTTTTCTTCTGAGACTTAAGTTACAGGTGTAGTGGACTGCTTGATATTGTCCCACTGGACTCTTGAGACTGTTTTTTGGTAGTCACCTTATTTTTTGTTCTTGGATCCTATAGCTTTATTTCCCTAACTTCAAGCTCACCAATCTTTCTTCCTTCTCTCTCTTTTTTTTAAGCCCATTTGTTGTTTTTATTTAAATTTTAGTTACTGTATTTTTAATCTTTTTATAGTTTCTGACAGTTATTTGTATACTTATGTGTATATACAATGTGTGTGTGTATGTGTGTATGTGTGTGAGTGAAATAACTGCTTTGAATTCTTTGTATTCTATCTCCCAGATTTGGACATACTGAGAATCAGCATAATTGACCCTCTTTTTTTATGGGTCAAACATTCCTGTTTTTTGGTGTAGCATGTAATTTTGCTTGAAAACTGGACACTATAGACATGTTTTAGTGATTGGATTCTGTTAAATGTTCTTAGAATTATTGACCTTTGTTTTAGGTAGGTAGTTAACTTGTCTGGCCTTAGAATGTGAACTTAGTTTTTCCTGGGATATGTAGTAGCCGACATTTTTCTTTGGCTTGCAGTTGTTGCTTTTTTGGCTTGGTGTCTTGGAGTTGCCCTGTCTGAGTAACCTGGTTGTCATCCAGAGATTTGGGTAGAGTTTATAGTCAGATTTTGAAGCTTGTCCTATGTGTTTGTGGGTTTTTTTTTTTTTTTTTTTGCTTCCAGGCATGCTACTGATTTCTCCTGTTTTGATGAACCCAGGCTCAGGATCTGTCCTGGCACTTCAACCTTACAGGAGTTTCAGCTTTCTGCTCCCCAAACTGCACATCTGGGAAACATACTGTGCTGAAAAAGCAGCAAACTCACAGAACAGTTGTATTTTCCAAATGTAATATTTTGTCTGATCAGTTCTTATTTTTTTCCTCAACCCCCGTCTCCTCTCTCCTCTGTGTATACATTTGTCATCAAGTGATAAGGACACGGTTCATATTCAGAATTTTTCTTTCATCTCTCTATTCTTCTGTCAACCTTTCTCCATTTAAATTTCTGGCTACTTTTCTAGGCCTAAACTGGGTCCTCGGATGATACTATCTTTCTCCAGAGATAATTTATGGTTTTTTTTTTTTTTTTTTTTTTTGCAGTATTGGGAATGGAACCCTGGGACATTCTACCTCCAAGTTACACTCTCAGCCCTATTTCTTATTCTTTATTTTAAAACAGGGTCTCACTGAATTGCAAAGGGCCTCACTAAAGAGCTGAGGCCCTTTGAGCTGGCCGTGAACCACAATCCTTCTGTCTCAGCCTCCCAAATGCTGGGATTACAAGTGTGCACCACCATACCTGGCTTGCGATAATTTATGTTTACTTGGGCCAGACACCCTGGTTATATAGCAATTTGGAATTAATATTTTAGGGATTGAGATTTTTGCTCTTTGGCTATCTGGGTGTCTTCAATAGAACTGCAGTACATTCAAAAACACTTTCCTTTTGGATGACTAGAGTTCTCTGAAGTCTTAATTAGTAGTCAGCATATAGTATGTGTGGTAGTTAGATTTCTGTTGCTGTGACAAAATACTTAAGAGACAATTTAAAGGAAGAAAAGTTTGTTTTGGCTCCCAATTGAAAGGTTTCAATCCCTAGTTGCTTGTTGCTTTGAGCCTTTGGTGCCATAGTATGTCATGGAAGCTGGGAAGCAGAGACAGAAGGGAAGGGGCCCAGGTCACAGTGTTCTCAAGAGCATACCCCAGTGACCTAATTTCTTTCCACCAGGCCCCACCACCTTCTAGTAGTCAACTGAGCCTTTAGCATATGGGCCTGTGGGGACATTTAAGACCCAAACCAGGATAATATGACTCCCATCTTTTGGTATCCCTGATTGTACAACAGTGTCATATATACTCATCAGTTCCTTAGCTGCTTTATCTGCATTGGCAAACCACCTTAATGTAAAAGCGTCCCCATATGTTAGATTTACATCTGTAGGTTTCCATCTTCTGTGGAATCTTGGTTTGGTCATTTCTTATTGTTGTGTTAGTTTCTAATGCTTTCAAGTTGATGGTTTTAATTTATTTATTACCTTTAATAGGTCTCAGTGGGAGTGATGAAGATTAACTTGTCTTTTCTGCTACTACTGTAGTTATTCTAGGTATGCTTGGAATGATGAATGATTGTGATTAGGATGGTATCTCTTGGCTTGGATTTTTTCTCTGGTAACTTCATTCTTTTTTCTTCCATATTCTCTCAGTGAAGGAGGCAAAGGTGGCCACTGACTGCTCTGACTTAGATCATTCTCATAGTTGTTTCTGCTAAAGAATGACACTTTTCCAGTAGTTTTTTGTAAACATCCTGAAAAGGATTCTAAATCTCCCACTTTAAGCTATATTCCCATCTGTGAACAAATTACTGTGGCAAGGAGGACAAAATACTCTGTTTAGCCTGGGGATTGTTTGTTCATTCCTCTAACCAGGGACCTAGGATTGCGGTATCTTTGTCAGGTAGAAATATTTTCCTAAAGGAAGCTGGGCGTGGTGGCCCTCGCTTGTAATCCCAGCATTCCGGAGGCTGAGACTGGAGGATCATGTTTCTAGGACAGCCTCAGCTACTTAGTGAGGCCATCTGCAACTCGGTGAGACCCTTTTTCAAAATAAAGAATAAAAAATAGGGGATGTAGCTCGGAGGTCAAATGCCTCTAGGTTCCATCCCCAGACCCCCCCCCCCCAAAAAAAAAGAAAAGAAACATTTTCCTAAAGGAAAATTAGGGTGTCATTAAGAAAATTAGAAGGATTGATCATTAAATAAGGTAGGAGATTGCTTTGTAACAGTTTTCATAGACTTTGGGGTATCCTGAAAAGTTTTGCTGTGTGGTTGGATTCAATAAAAACTGTCTAGGAACAAAATTTCACAAAAATTACAACTGGTGACACTTTTCAAAAATTATATATGAGTTTGAAAAAGCTTGTAACAGCATGTTTTGTAAGTCACTGCTAAATAAAGAAGAAAATAATTTTTTTCTTTTTTTTCCTTTGTCTTCAAAAGTGAAGATCTGTAATGTTATTCTATTTATTTATTTTTTTTTTCGGTACTGGGGATGGAAGGCAGGGGTATTCTACCTCCGAGCTGCACCCCCAGCCCTATTTTTTACTTCTTTATTTTGAAACACTGAGTTGCAAAGGGCCTAAGTAGCCGAGGCTGGCTTTGATGCACAATCCTCCTGTCTCAGCTTCCCAAATGCTGGGATTATAAGCGTACAGCACCACGCCTGGCTCTCAAATGTTATTCTAAAAATACTGCTAAGGATAAAAAATTGAATTATGATATTGAAAATAAAATTGATATTCTAGTTAATTCCTGCTTATTCAGTTAACTATTACTGTATATTACTCTGAAGATTGGTTTAAAACTGTAAACATGAGTTATTAGAACAAGTTTATGAGTCAACTAAGCAATGTTTCTGGTTTTAGCCAAGTTTATGATTCTGCATTTAGCTAGCTGGTCAGAAAGGTGGCTTTGCTGGTTTTAGCTGGGTTCTATCACATGTTTGAGAGTTGATTGACTATAAGTTAACCTAAATGGGTTGGAACATCTGAAGTGTCCTCTGATTCTTCAGCAGTAAAGGTGTTTTTGTTTTTTGTTTTTTTGTGAGACTGGGTGTGGAACCCAGGGGCTTTTCTACCTCTGGGCTATACTCCCAAACCTATTTTATACTTTTTTTGCAAACATCCTGAAAAAGGATTAGAAATCTCACACTTTTAGCTATATTCCCATCTCATTAAGTTGCTGAGAGCCTCACTCAGTAGCTGAGGCTGGCTTCAAAGCTGTGTGATCCGCCTGTCTCAGCCTCTCAAGCACTGGGATTACAAGCGTGTGCTACCACACCTAGCAAAAGGTTTGTTTTCATGGTGGTAGTTGAGTTCTGAGAGAGCAAAAGTAAGGTCCCTTGAGGCTGAGGCTCTGAACTGATGAACTGACATCTCTTGCATTCTACTGGCGTTCCTTATAAAGTCAGTACCAAAATTATGGGTTTGGGGAAAAAAAATCTATCTGCTAATGAGAGAAACTACAAAGTTTCATTGCCAAATACGTGGATAATGGGGTGATACAGAATTGGGACTATTTTTGTGGTCATGTGTTTTGATCTAACTTATAAAATCAGATTAATTTTTAATATAAGTTTAGTTCTGGTCTGATATTTCAGTAGAAATTATGTTTGAGTATAGATATAAACTGTGTGTGTGTGTGGGGGGGGGTACTGGGGTTCCTGGAAACCCTTCTACCCCTACACTCCCAGGCCTATTTGATACTTTGTATTTGGAAACAGGGTCTCTTAAGCCAGCACAGCTGGCTTCGAACCTGCATGATCCTCCTGTTTCTACCTCCCAAGCGCAGGGATTACAAGCGTGCGCCACAACACCCGGTGTTTTTTATTGTTTTTAACATGTAGATTTAAAATAAATTTTTATCATATATCCATAGAAAATCCTTCTAAAAATTAGGTTCAATTGCTATTATAAAAACGATAGGCCCAGTATTGGTAAGGGTATGGAGAATAGGGAACCTTTGTACACTCTTGTTAGGAATGTAAGTTAATATAGCCATTATTGAAAACAATATGGAGATTCCTGAGGAAACAAAAATTAAAGAGTTCCCCTATGATCCAGCAATCCCACTTCTGACTATATTGCTAGAGAAATTGAAGTCACTATGCTTTAAAAGTTATCTATACTCTATATTAATTACAGCATTATTCACAGTAGCAAAGATATGAAAGCAACCCAAATCATTTGCTATTGGATGAATGGATAAAGTGAGTATAGACACAAAAGAATTCTTGTTCAGCTTTACAAAATAAGGAAATTGTGTCATGGTAGAAGACTTCAGGCTAAGTGAAACAAACCAGTAGAGAAAGACCAAAACTACATGATCTCAGGCTGGTTAGGAATGGGGTTTGAGAATTGAGAAAAGAGGCACTGTTTATCAAAGGATACAAACTTTGCTGGGCGTGGTGGCCCACCCTTGTAATCACCATGCTTGGGAGGCAGAGACAGGAGGATCACACAGATTTGAAGCCAGCCTCACGGCTTAAGAGACCCTGTTTACAAATAAAAATATAAAAAATAGGTCTGGGAGTGTAGCCTGGAGGTAGAAGGGTTCCATCCCCATTACCACCAAAAAAATAAATAAAATAAAAGGATACAAACTTTTCGGAGGAATACGCTTCCATAAGCTATTGGCACATACTAATAATATGACAATAATAAATAATGCATTGTATTTTTCAAAATTGATAAAACTAGATATTGAATGTTTTAGCACAAAAGATAAAGTTATGAGAGTGGATTTGTTAATTATTGTAATTTAATCATCTTACAATGTAAAAATATACCAAAACATCATATTGTACTTTGTTTTTTTTTTTTTTTTTTTTTCACAGTATTTTTTTTATTTTATTGGTGCACTGTATTCATACATCATAGTGGGATACAAACTTTTGTAGACATACATGCACACATCGCCCAGTCAGCCCCCACCCAATCCCCACCCCATTCTCTCCCCATCCCTCCTTCCCATTCTTGGCTTAGTAGTTGACATCTAGTATTATAGCAATTTATCCAAAATTAAAAATGATAATCTCACATAACAGTTTCATTTGTCTGATACCAAGCATTTGATGATTTAAAGATAACATTTCAATATTTCTTTTTGCTTTCTTTCTTACCAGAGCATATTTTTTTCTGTTTTTTTAGGTGAAACTATCATATATTTATATATTTATTTTTCAGAAAAAAATCTATCCTAATATGGAATATGAATTCTAGATACCCAAAACAATCTTGAAAAAGAACAAAGCTAGCAGATATATATTTTCTGATTTCAAACCATATAAAGCTACAATAATTGAAACAGTGTAGTACTGTTCTAAAGGCAGATATATAGACCATTGGAGTTAAATACAGGCCTAGAGCTAACTTCTTCCCTATATTGTCAAGTTATTTTTGACAAGGTTTCCACGAAGATTTGGTGGTGGAAATAATAATCTTTTAACTAAATATTGTTGAAAAATAATAATTACATGGAAAAGAATAAAGTTGGACCCTTACCTAATCCCACATACAAGTATTAACTCAAACTAGATAAAAGACCTAAATATAAATCTTAAGACTATAAACTTTTAGGAGAAAATCTGGGTCATAAAACCTCACAACATTGAAATTGGCAGTGATTTCTTGGATATGATTTCAATGGCACAGGCAACAGAAGAATATACAAACTCCCTAAAAAATAAAAGAAAATATTGTATATCCAAAGACAATGTAAACAGAGTTAAAAGTTACTAATAGAATTGGATAAAATATTTCCAAATGCTATATCTGAAGGTATATTAATATTCCAACTAGAAATCCTAAAAATTAACAACAATAAAGGCAAACAATACCCTTTAGAGATAGGTAAAAGACTAACATAAATAATGAATCTCCACAGATAACCAATCTTAGTTGTCTGTTGGATGGAAACTCTTGTTTCTCTGGTTCTGGTGAGTGTTACCTATTTCTTCTTTGTAGTTAATCTCTTTGAGTATTTTCTCTAGCGCTGGTTTTGAAGACATAAATTCCTTCAGTTTCTGTTTGTCATGGAAGCTTCTTATTTCTCCATCTAATTTGATAAAAAGTTTTGCTGGGTAGGAAATTTTTGGCTGGAAGTTGTTTTCTTTCAGAGTTTGGAATATGTTACTCCAAGCCCTTCTGGCTCTCATGACTTGGTTTGGGAAGTCTGGAGTGATTCTAATTGGTTTGCCTCTGAATGTCACTTGGCCCTTTGTTTTTGTTGCCTTTAAAATTCTCTGCTTGGCTTCCACATTGGTCATTTTGACAATTATATGGCGTGGGGATCCTCTTCTCGGATCCTGTCTAAAGGGAGTTCTATAAGTTTCCTGGATCTGTGTATCAACCTCTTGCTCTATATTTGGAAAATTTTCTGCTATTACTTCCTTGAAGAGATTGTTGATCCCTTTGGTATCACTTTCTTTTCCCTCCTCTATTCCAATTATTCTTAGGTTAGCTCACTTAAGATGGGCCCATATTTCTTCAATGTCAGATTCCTGCTGTTGGATATCTTTTTCTAGATTAGAAACTATGCATTCATTTTTGGATTGCTCATCTTCTAAGAGCGAGATTCTGTTCTCCATGTGGTCTAATCGGTTGTTTGTGCTTTGAATTGAGGCCTTTACTTCATTAATTGCATCCTTTATCTCTTTTTGGCTCTCTCTGAGTTCTTTTCGAAGCACCTCTATTATTTCTACAGTTATTTTCCTGATTTGATCTTCTAGAAATCTCTGATTTTCTGTTTTATCAGGTTCTGATGTTGTGGGGTTGTGCACATTCATTACTCCAGTGTTATTCCTCTTTCCCATGATTTCGGAGGTTTGTGCCTTCTCTGGGTTCTTCCCTTGGGTCACTATGGCTTCACTTAAGGTGCTCTGGATCTCGAGTCTGTATTATCTCAGACTCCACTACTCCTTTACTGGGTTGTATCACAGAGTCTCCGACCCAGGGAGTCGATAGAGACTGCTTTAAACTATGGGGGGTGCCAGGTTGCACGCTCTCCTATGGTGTGATATCTCTGCCACCACCACTCCCTCACTGGGTCAAGTCCCAGGAGGCACAATACTGGGATTTCTCCTCTGTGGCCCGCAATTTGACTCACTGTTCTTGAGTACGTAGATGTAGCTGTACTGGACTCGGTGAATTCACTGCTGCTGCCGCCGCCGGTGGCAATATGGCGCCTCTGCCACGCCCTCGGCCATGAGGCTGGCCTATTTTTTCTTCTCTGGTTTTGATTTCCACTCTGAATCCCTGCAGCGTGTGCTGAGCTCAGCCACTGGGAGCTTTAAATGCTGTCTGCGCCGAAAGATCCCGCCTGGCTGTTCCGCATCGGCTCACCTCGGCTTGCTGTAGCCGTCCGTTGAGTTCGCCGCTGCCGCCGGCAGTATGGCGCTGCTGCCGCGTCCTCGGGCGCGTGTGTCTCCTCTGTGGCCCTGAGCTCTGTTCTCAGTCCGCTTTCTCTCTGGAGCCTAGTCGTTTTTTTGTTTTTCTGGTGATGGTGTTTTCTGGCTATGAAAGGCGCTCTTTTTGTGGTAATGGAGATTGGTTGTTAGCGGGACTCTTAAGCCCCGCTTTTCTCGGTCGCCATCTTCCCGGAAGTCCCTGTACTTTGTTAATATGTACTATATAATAGTTATTTGTCAAAAATAAAATGAAATAAAAATGTTAAATGTGTCTAAAATGTGGTTTGGTTTTGGGGGAATAAATGCAGTTAAAATGTTTTCAGATTTTGAGGTATAACTCTGAGCAGAGCAAGAGTTCAGCAGTTGAAGCCATCTTATATAGATGGTATATAGTATGTACATGGATGTGGTGTTGGTGTCTTTAACTTTTTTTGTGGTAAATGTACATAAACCAAACTTGTAAAATCATTTTTAAGTGTGTATTCAGTTAAGTACACGTAGGTTGTCACTGTGTTTATATACACATATATTTCTCATAGAGAAATATATGTGTATATAAACACATATAAATATGTGTATTTCTCATAGAGGTTCAAGATCAAGGTGTTGGCTAGTTTTGTTCCTCCTGATGCCTCTCCCTACGATAGCCTTTCCTCTGTATATGCATCCCTGTCTCTCTTCTTACAAGAACAGAATGTTGGACTAGTGTCTAATCTTTACGACCTCATCTGATTTATTTACCTCCTGAAATGCCCTTTCTTCAAATACAGTCACATTTGGGGTTAGGGCTTCAGTATATGAATTTTGGAGGGAAGAAAACAAATCAGCATACAACACCTTTTTTTGTAGTGATGCATCTTAATTCATTTCCATGAGAAACTGCTGCCATAGTATGTTAACTTCCTTTGGATTAGCACAAACTGGGAGACTTTAATAACGGAAATTTATTCTTGAGTTCTGGAGGCCAGAACCTTAGTTATTATTAGAGGGCCAAAATCCAAGTGTTGGCACAGCCTTTCTTGCCCGGCTTTAGAGAAGTGCCTTCTCCCTCCCCGTCTCTCCCTTCTAACTTTCTTTGTACTGGGAATTGAACCCTGGGGGTTCTGCCTCTGAGCTACATCCCTATTCCTTTTTTATTTGGAAACAGGATCTCATTAGATTGCTAAGGATCTTGAACCTGTGACCATCCTATTTCAGGCTTCTAAGAACTGGGATTATAGGTGTGCACCACCATGCCTTTTCCTGATCCTGATGGCTTCTGGGATTCCTGGCTTTATGCCTTTAATCTTCAAGGCCAACATTTTCAAATCTTTATAATCTGTCTTCTATGTGTAGTCAAATTCCTCCCTGCCTCCTCTTAATAGGGATATGCATGTATGCACCTAGGTCTCACCCAGGTGATTCAGAATGTCTCAGTCTCAGATTTTCTAACTTGCAAATGCCTTTCCCCCCATATATGGTAACATATACCAGTGTCCAGGGTTAAGGGTGTGGATATAATTTATAGGACCATTTTTTTGGTAGCACTTTGTTTTTTAGCAATCATGCCCAGCAATTTATAATGGATTTTTAATGCTCTCACTTTGATTTTATAGTTTAACAGGTCATTGTGTAGTTCTGGCCTAGTGAAAGTTAAATCAGTTGGGTGGTAGAGACAATATTCTCATATAGACATTACAGAAAATTCTAGGTCTGTGGTTTTTCAGTGTGTGTTCCCTGAAATAGTACCAGCATCATCTTTGGAACCTGTTAGAAATATAAATTCTCAGACTTAACTGTAGGCCTACTAAGGTAGAAACTCTAGGGGCAGAACCTCACAACCTGTTTATTTTCAGCCCATCAGGTGATTCTGATGCATACCAAAGCTTGAGAGCCACTTTTCTAGATGATTAACACTATTACTACTAAAACTATATTTGTCTTACTCTCCAAATATCTGTTTAAGACTAGTACTTAAATGAATCTATGATTTCTGGTTTATAAACTTTTAGGGATAGAAATATTTTGTACCAATTCATAGTACTGATAATGATACATGTACTGATATTGTACATGATACTGATAATTCACAAAAAGATTGCACTGGGTTAATTTTTCTGTTTTATTTTTGTGGTACTGGGGATTGAGTGGACTGGGTTAATTTTTATCCATTGTGTTTTTATATAGATGTTGTTACTCTATAAAGTTGTGAAATTAATTTGCTCAAGAAGATTGCACTAGGTTGATTTTTATCGTTGTGTTTTTACTTGAATGTTATTTCATAAAGTAACATTTTTGTGTTCAGAAGTGATAATACATTTTGTTTTCCAGTCCTTGAAGATGTAAATTAATTTGTTAGCCTGAGTTTTATTATCTATTATCTGCTTTATCATCTTCTATATCCCATGCATATTTTGGGTTACCACACAGAATTTAATCTCTTATTCAGCTCTCATTGTTAGGCCATTGTTAGGCTTTTACTATCTGCCAGTGACAGTGCTAAAGTGAAATAAAGGAATTCTTGACCTCATTGTGGTGATGCTATGGATCAGAAGATAAGTAAGCGGACAGGGTTGATAGAAAGCTTTCACCTGTTGCTAATGCAATTGAGAAATGGAATTTTACACAGATAAAGAAATTTCAAAAGGCTCTGCCAGGATGGCTGAGCTAAATATTGAAGGATTAATAAAAGGTATTGACAAAATTAAAAGATTAGAAGATAGTAGTTGACCATGTGAAAAGGTATGAAAGTTGAGAGAGCCTGGACCATTCTGGGAATTAAAGAGGTTCAGTATGGTAGAAACATGGATAATAATCAAGCAGTAATTGGAGATAGATAAGGCTGAGATCTTTGATAAGTATTTTAAGCATGGAAGGGCATGTTCACAACAACCAATATAAAGTGACTGCTCATAGTTCTGAGAACAAATTTGAGATGATAGTAAGCTTGGAAATGAAAAAGTTATAGTAATCTAGATAAATTAGTACAGAACTTGAAGCATAGAAAACCATGGTCAGGATAACCAGTATAGACTGACTACTCAGACTTCCAAGAAGGACAAATTTGAGATGATAGTGTTTAGAAATGAAAAAGTTATAGTAATCTTGATAGAGAATTTTATGTATGGTGGTACCACTTTGGGGAATACAAAGTTCAAAATAGTAACAGATTGGTTTCTGGTAGGGGAGAAGAGATGTGTAGAGTTTAGACTGCTGACCTTTTAGAAACTGAAATGTAAAATAGGAGTAGGTAGATTTTTTTTGCAAAGTACATTTTCAGTGAATTTTGGGGGTGTAAGTCACTTTTTAATAGATTTGAGAGTCAAATTGAGGAAACAGCAAAGTATTCTTTGAACAGTGGTGCCGAGCCTTTTGTTAGCACTTAAAGCAGTATAAGTTTTTGTGATAACTATTAACATATTCTTTTATGCCATCTCATACTCTTACTTTTATCTTTTATTATTCTTGGCTTAATTTTGTTATGTATGTGATATTAGATAAGTAGTGATATAGAAATACATTTTTATTTTTACTTTTATTTTTTTGTGGTCCTGGGAATTGAACCCAGGGACATTCTACTTCCAAACTACACCCCTAGTCTTAGTTTATTTTTTTATTTGGAAATAGTCTCACTAAGTTGATGTGAGCCTCACTGAGTTGCTGAGACTGGATTTGAACTTGCTCTCCTCTTGTCTAAGTCTGCCAAGTACTACGATTACAGGTGTGCACCACCACGCCTGGATTACGTTTTTATTTATTTCTATTTTATTTGTGATGCTAGAGATTGAACCCAGAGCATTCTGCCTTTGAGCTACTTCCCCAAACTGATTTTTATTTTTTACTTGGAAAGGCCTCCCTAAATTGCTGAAGCTAGCCTCAAACCTGTGATCATCCTTTCTCAGCCTTCCCAAGTACTAGGAGGCATACACAACTATGCCCGGCTAAAACATGTTTTATTAGTAAATACAGTTAGCTTTCCTTATTCGTGGGTTCTGTATCCACGGATTTAACCAACCCTGTATTGAAAATATTTAGGGGGAAAATGTTTGTGACTTTTTCTCTTTGGTCCCTAAACAGTACTATATTACACAGCATTTATAATATGTAATATGCTATTATATAGCATTTACATTGTATTAGGTATTGTGAGCAATTTAGAGATGATTTAAAGAATATAGAAGGATATGCATAGGTTATCTGCAAAGACCACCATTTTCTATAAGGGACTTGAGCATCTGCAGATTTTTTGAGGGGTTGTGGAACCAAGTTCCTTACATATACTGAGAGATGACTACTAATTTTAGCTATTGCCCTTGCCATACTATTAATAAAAATAAGTTATAGAAAAATTTAGGAAGAGAACCAGAGGTTTGTTTCTCATTGTGAATAGTAATGTTCCTCAAAAAAAAAGGTACTTAATGATCATTTTCTGAGACTTAGATTGGTCTAGTATAACACTACTTTTTTTATACTTTATCAAGAAAAAAATGTTTTGTTGCTTTTAACTTTAAAGAATAGTGTATTGTAGATACTGTTATTCATACCCAAAACAAAACTAAATGATGTTTTTTATATTCATTCTTTTAGGTTTCATTTAATTTCGGATGAGATTGTTCTTGCAGCGAGATGTTAATAAGACAAAATCTGGGTAAGTAGAAGATTACTTTGTTAAATATTTCAAATCACGGTAGGAATAATACAAAAAGTTTGTTTTTAAAAATGTGCTTTCAAAAGTCAAGAATCAAAGATTTTTTTTAGTAAAATTTTAAAATGTGAAAATAGACTTTTTGACAAACAGCTCAATTGATTTGATAGGAGTAAAAAAGCAACTATGAAATTATAGAACTAAATTCTTAGTTTTCTTCCTTACTTTGAGGTTATCTAAAACAAACAAGTTTCTAGTAATTGTTCTAACCTGTTAGCAAATCAAGTCGATCTGGCTTAACCTCAAGATTACTTAACTTTTCACTATTTATTTATTTACAAGATTTGTTGAACTGCTTCATTGCTTTCCTTAGTTGATTATGGTCATTGTGAATAGTCCTTGCTTTTGTGAATTTTACTTTATTATTTCTGTTACTGAAATCCTCCAACTTGTGACTTAAAAAAAAGTCATTATTAAAAAGTTACTGTAGTGTTCAGAATTGTAAATGATTGTTTTAATGTTTTTTTTGTGTGTGTGTGTGTGTGTGTGTGGGTATGTCTACTCAGTGACTTTTCTAACATAGCTTTCTAAGACTCTTAACTCTGGAAAAACTGAATTGTGATTATGTACTTTTGGCTTAGCATGTTAAAGAATGCTTTTTCAAGAATATAAGCTGTTAGGTGCTAAAAATCATATTATTGGCATGTGAATATGGCATCAGAATATAAATAGAGTTAAAAAAGAATACATTCATAAAATTGCAGTTTACTTGGTCTTTCTCTAATCCTACCAAATATCCAAATGTTTTAAGTATCAAAATGTGTTGACTTCAATGTTTGTTTAAAAAAATGCCTATGATGATAAGTGCTATAATTGAGTAATGTATAGTTAATGTAATTTCAACCATCACTTAGTCATACTTCAAAGCAAAAATTTTCTTTCATTGATAGTATGCACTAACAATTCTAGTTTAGTTTATTTACTCTTTTCTGAATAAGTGCTTATTTTTTATTATAGAACCTTTTATGTGGTAGGTTTTGTATGTAGAAATATTTTATTTTTTACTTAATATTGGACTATTTCTTTTTCTAAAGTATTTTATTTTTGTGGCATTTGATATAAAGAACACTATCTTCTTGAGATGGAGAATAAGACAAACTTACAGATTTTGTTTGCTAGTTGAATATATAGTGAGCTTTTGTTCTCATTACTTATTAAGTTTGAGATCGCATGTGGGGTGACAACTGGTTTAACTTATTTGACCTTACTTTATGTTGTTATATAAAATAACAATTTTATATATTTTTTATCATGGTACAATTTACATATGGTAACATGTAAAATTTAAATCATAGAGCTGAATAACTTTTATCTATGTTCACACATTTAACCTTCATCTAGATCAAGATAGAGAAAATTTTAGTATACCAGAAAGTTTCTTGTGTTCTTCCCTTTCCAATCTAGTAGCCTTCCCTTGAGGTAAGCGTCTTTTTGAATTCTATCTGCAGTTTGTTTTAGCTATGTTAGACTTTATAGAGATAGAATTATATATTCTTTTGTATCTTACTTTTGTCATGTTTTTGAGTTTCATCCATGTTACTGTGTGTGTATGTATATATATAAATAAACTATAATTTTTGAGTGTGAGTGGAATTGGGGATTAAACCCAGGGGTATTTTACCATAGAGCTACACTTCCTGCCCCCCTCTGTTTTTTCCATTTTGAAATAGGATCTTTGCTAAGTTACTACACATTAACCTCAAACCTGCAGTCAGTCTCAGCCTTCCAAGTACTGGGATTACAGACATGTGCCAACTGTGCCCAGCTTTCTATAAAATATTTATATGTTCTGTCTATAATTTTGTTTATTAGGTTATCTAAGTCTCTGGCCTTACTTGCCTACCTTTGTATAATCCTTCCCTTTCTCTCTCTCTGTCTCTTTCATTGTCCTTCATTACCTGTAGAATAAAATGTAACCCATGTAACCATGGCATGCATCATTTCATTAGAGCTGTGCTCACAGGCCTAGAATTATATAAATAAACTAAATATATTTCTTGCCCTGGTTCTAGTCCCAAGTATATATTGTTACATTCTCCAACAATTGCCAATACTTTTTCTCCTGGCTACCAGGTTATTTTCTGAAATAGTCTATTCCAAGCATCATATGAGCTTTGAAGTTGGCCTGCCTGTACTGCAATAGGTTGTATTTAAACTGTAAGTTCTTTGAAAGCCAACACCATCCATGTCTCATTTATCGTAGTAGTATAATGCTTAGAATATTTTATGTACTCAGTGAATGTTAAACATGAATCAAGGGACATAGTTCTCATCAGACAAATAGGGATTCAGAATGCTGGCTGGAATGGGAATTGGGCATTGACATTTTAATTGCTGTTTGGCCATATGGAGCCAATGAAGACAATCCAGAGGCAGCATTATAAGCGTTTTGAAAGAGAGAATGTCCTTTAAATCTTTTTTTAATCCAGTTGAATAAAACGACTAATAATACTCTTATTCAGAATTTAAGACTATTATTGACTTTGATTACTATTTCCAAGCAAAGCATTCATTTATATTGTAGAAATTGAAGTATTTGCTACTAGAATATTCTCTTTGTGGGTTTTTACTAGTTATTTATTTAACTTGAAGATTTTCAAAGATGTGTTGGACTATTATAAGTAGATGAGGAAGATTGGTCACATATACAAGAAGTGAAGAAAACTTTTCCTCCTCCCTGATAGTGAAAAATGGAGGATGAAATCTTGAGCTGTAACATTTTTGTTTCCTGTAATTAGGAAGCTTGCTATTTATTGAAAATTTTATTTTGTCATCATAGGTACGTAATACAACATATATAAATGAATGTACTTTCTTAAGAATGAAGCATTTTTAAATTTTCAAAGTATTTTGACTAGTGTTCTTTTTATTTAAAATTTGGCTAGTTGGGTTGGCTGTAGTAGTCACCTGGGATTTTTATGCTTGAAGCTTGACTGCCCTCTAGCAAGTCCAAAGCAAGGCGAAGTTCTCCATTGGGATGCATCTTCTCCTCAATGCAGCTTCTGCTGTGGAGGTTGAACAGAGTTGAATATTGGTTGACCCCTTCGTATGCTATTCATTTCTCTCCGTATCATGATTTTCTTACATCATTACCAAGTATAGAACCTCAATTATCTTTTATTTCATCCTCATGTCAAGTGTGTTTAGTTTTCTTGTTGATTTGGTCATTCAGAGAAATTTAACCATGAAACTGCTTGATATATATGGCTCTATAAAGATTTTAAACTAATTTTTCTCTTCAAAGGCTGATGGGTATACCTCACTTCTAATATTTTCTTTACCATTTGAATTGGGCCCTGAAAAAAGTTGTAGAGTTTTGATTGGAGAATGACTTTAGGAAAGTTGGGGGCGGGGAGAACTTTTATTTTAGTTCTTAGAGATTACTTTGTATAGCAGTTTCTTTCTTCCTTCCTTTCTTTCTTTCTTTCTTGCTTTCTTGCTTTCTTGCTTTCTGTGGTATTGGGGTTCCTGGAAGCCCTTCTACCTCAGGGCTACACTCCCAGACCTATTTTATATTTTTTTATTTGGAAACAGGGTTCATTAAGCCAGCAAGATCCTCCTGTCTCCACCTCTCAAGCATGGGGATTACAAGCGTGCGCCACTATGCCTGGCGTATAGCAGTTTCTTTTAACTGGATGTTTGTATTTCCAAATTTATTGGCATTTTCTTAAATGTATTGGTGTTTATATATATATATATTTTTTGCGGGTATGGGGATGGAACCCAGGGACATTTGACCTCCGAGCTACACCCCCTGCCCTGTTTTTTCTTCTTTATTTTGAAACAGAGTCCCACCAAGTTGCAGAGGGCCTCACTAAGCAGCTGAGGCTGTCCACAAACCATGATCCTCTAGTCTCAGACTCCTGAATGCTGGGATTACAAGTGTGTGCCACCACGCTGGGCTTGAAATTCATTGTTTTGAATTACTTCTTAGTTTTGTTCTTTTGAACTATTTAAACAAATATGATTTTTTTTTTTTTTTTTTTTTTTGGTGGTACTGGAGGTGGAACCCAGAGGCTTTCTACCTCTGGGCTATACTCCCAGACCTGTTTTATATTTTATTTGGAAACAGTCTAAGTTGCTGAGTGCCTCACTAAGTAGCTAACTAAGGCTGGCTTCAAACCTGTGTGATTCTCCTGTTTCAGCCTCCCAAGCGCAAGGATTACAAGCATGTGCCACCATGTCCGGCATAACAAATCTGATTTTAAACCCATCAATAAATAATCCTGTGAAAGTCTTCATATTGGTATTAATTTAATTATTTCAGTTACACTTAACAATATCAGGTTCAGAATAATAATGGCTTGAGGTAAGGTGCATAGTTGTAAAGGTTGCACCTAAGTTTTCTGACTTCTTAGTGACTGTTCTTTTGAGGTGACTGTTAAAGGTGATATTTGAAACTTTTGGACTAAAGGCCTCCCTGTAATCTAATTGGTGTTCAGTAAATATTCATTTAATGTTTTATTGGTTCATCTAATGGTGCATGAATTGGTTGTTGGTTTTTAGCTCATACTTGATACTAGTTCCTAGTCTTAGGAAGAAAGATTATTAGACATGAAATTAGAAGTTTCAGTGTTGTGATAGTCTTATGTTCCTGAAAAGTAAGGGCACTATGTGTTTGATTTGTTAATGTATATTTAAGCACCTAGGGCAACAAATATTTATTGAATGATCAAATGGAAATATTACCTTATAGAAGAATGACAAACTGAAACTTGAAGGAAGTTGATAATTTATCTAGATAGAAATTTGGGGAAGGACTTTTAGTAGAAAAAAACAGCGTATATAAAAGATGAGAGGTAAGTGAAAGGGAAAATTGGTAGAACTGAAAAAAAAACCCCACGTTTTTGAGTATAGAATTCAACATAAGGTGTGGGGAGTTGAGTGGCTTTTCCTGAGATGGCTGGGCCATTTTATTGACACTTTTATAAACCATTTAAAAGGAATTTGGATTAATAAATTAATGAGAAACCATTGAGGGAGTTAAAATGTAAGGAAAGGATGTGATAATATCTGTGGGATTATTGTTGTTCGGGGCTGGGAATGGAACCCAGGGCCTCATGAATGTTTATGCACATGTCCTACTGTTGAGCCCCTTTCCACCTAAAATATTGATACTTTAATGTCTAATATGATACTTTAATATCTAATCAAATTTTCTCAATTAAGTAATAGCAGTGGCATATACTGAAGCCCTGTGATTAGAAGGAAAATGGATGGGGGATTAGAGAGGTGACTAGTGAGTTGGATCCAGGGCATTGTACCTCCGTGCTACACCTCTAGTTCTATTTTTTAGTCTTTTTATTTTTTGCAACAGGGTCTCACTGAGTCGCAAAGGGTCTCGCTAAGTAGCTGAGGCTTTCAGGGAACCTCTATCCTCCAGTCTCTGCCTTCTGAATGCTGAGATTAAAAGCGTGTGGCACCACACCCAGCTTCTTTGGACTCTTCTTGGCGTGCCTATCGAATATTTCTTCCCTCCCTATAAGGAAAGATACTTCTCATAATAGGCTTATTAGGGGAAAAAGGGAAAGTAAAAAACTGACCTTCTGCTGGGGTGTGGTGGCGCAGCTTTTAATCCCAGTACTTGGGAGGCTGAGATAGGAGGATTGCTGGTTGAAGGACAGCCTCAGCAAATAGTGAGATTTTTATCAACCTAGCAAGACTCTTTCAAAATAAAAATAAAATAGGGCTAGGAATGTAGCTCAGAAGTACTAGGAATTTCCTGGGTTTGATCCCTAGTGCAACCAACAAAACAAAACAAAACTGACCTCCCAAAGTAATATGGCCTGTTTCTGCTGTTTTCAAACGCAGTCACATGTTGAGCTGTTTGGGTTCAGGGGTTCAACATATGAATTTGGGCTGGACACAAGTGAATTTGTAACAATGAGCTCAAAATATTCTTCTGCATAAATGATTTAATAGGGTGAATTAAATTACCCAGAATTATTTATTAGATGCTGCTTACTGAAGAATATCTGTCAAAGATGATGACTTTGATTTTTGTAATGAATACTTAACCATAACTTTAAAATATAATAATAAGATGTAATGTACTGACCAGATTTGTGACTTTTGGTTTGCTGTGGTCAATAAATATGCATTTATTTATCAGTATATACTTAAAGTATTTAGGGAGAGAGCTATAAATCTGGGGAGTAGTTACAGTAAACCCTAATTTTATGTACTTATGGCACGATTTTGTAGGGAGTGCTAAGGATTAAATCCAGGGCTTCAATATGCTAAGACTGTACTCTTACCCCTCAGCAACACCCCTACCCCCACAAATTTGTTTTAAGAATTTATTCTAACCTATTTTAATTATCATTATGGTATTACCATTAAAGAAACAGTAAGTTTGTACTTACTGTCAAAATTATATAGTTCAGTTTGGGTATAGTCATTGTTTATATACCAGGAAGCTAATGATAGAATAATAAGTGCTATGAAGATTTAAATTATTCTTATTTTCTCAATTTAGAAAAGTAGTAATAGTATTGGAACCATTGTCTAGAGTGTGCTTGTTTCTCACATCACATATTAAAATGAAATATATGGCCATATTGCCACCGGCGGCAGCAGCAGAGAATTCACCGAATCCAGTACAGCTACATCTGCGTACTCAAGAACAGTGAGTCAAATTGCGGGCCACAGAGGAGAAATCCCAGTACTGTACTCCCTGGGACTTGACCCAGTGGGGGAGGGGCGGTGGCAGAGATATCACACCATAGGAGAACGTGCAACCTGGCACTCCCCACAGTCTAAAGCAGCCTCTCTCGACTCTCTGGGTTGGAGACTCTGTGATAAAACCCAGTAAAGGAGTAGTGGGGTCTGAGATACTACTGACTCGAGATCCAGAACACCTTAAGTGAAGTCATAGTGACCTAAGGGAAGAACCCAGAGAAGGCACACAAACTTCCGAAATCATGGGAAAGAGGAATAATACTGGAGCAATGAATGCCCACAACCCCACAACATCAGAACCCGATAAAACAGATTTCTAGAAGATCAAATCAGGAAAATAACTGTAGAAATAATAGAGGTGCTTCGAAAAGAACTCAGAGAGAGCCAAAAAGAGATAAAGGATGCAATTAATGAAGTAAAGGCCTCAATTCAAAGCACAAACAACCGATTAGACCACATGGAGAACAGAATCTTGCTCTTAGAAGATGATCATTCCAAAAATGAACGCATAGTTTCTAATCTAGGAAAAAATATCCGACAGCAGGAATCTGATATTGAAGAAATATGGGCCCATTTTAAGAGAGCTAACCTAAGAATAATTGGAATAGAGGAGGGAAAAGAAAGTGAAACCAAAGGGATCAACAATCTCTTCAAGGAAGTAATAGCAGAAAATTTTCCAAACATAGAGCAAGAGGTTGATACACAGATCCAGGAAACTTATAGAACTCCCTTTAGACAGGATCGGAGAAGAGGATCCCCACGCCACATAATTGTCAAAATGACCAATGTGGAAGCCAAGCAGAGAATCTTAAAGGCAACAAAAACAAAGGGCCAAGTGACATTCAGAGGCAAACCAATTAGAATCACTCCAGACTTCCCAAATCAAGTCATGAGAGCCAGAAGGGCTTGGAGTAACATATTCCCAACTCTGAAAGAAAACAACTTCCAGCCAAAAATTTCCTACCCAGCAAAACTTTCCATCAAATTAGATGGAGAAATAAGAAGTTTCCACGACAAACAGAAACTGAAGGAATTTATGTCTTCAAAACCAGCGCTAGAGAAAATACTCAAAGAGATTAACTACAAAGAAGAAATAGGTAACACACACCAGAACCAGAGAAACAAGAGTTTCCATCCAACAGACAACTAAGATTGGTTATCTGTGGAGATTCATTATTTATGTTAGTCTTTTACCTATCTCTAAATAGTATTGTTTGCCTTTATTGTTGTTAATTTTTAGGATTTCTAGTTGGAATATTAATATACCTTCAGATATAGCATTTGGAAATATTTTATCCCATTCTATTAATAACTGTTAACTCTGTTTACATTGTCTTTGGATATACAATATTTTTTTTATTTTTTAGGGAGTTTGTATACTCTTCTGTTGCCTGTGTCATTGAAATCATATCCAAGAAATCACTGCCAATTTCAATATTGTGAGGTTTTATGACCCAGATTTTCTCCTAAAAGTTTATAGTCTTAAGATTTATATTTAGGTCTTTTATCTATTTTGAGTTAATATTTGTATATGGGATTAGGTAAGGGTCCAACTTTATTCTTTTCCATGTAATTATTATGTTTCAACAATATTTAGTTAAAAGATTATTATTTCCACCACCAAATGTTCGTGGAAACCTTGTCAAAAATAACTTGACAATATAGTGAAGAATTTAGCTCTAGGCTTTTATTTAACTCCAGTGGTTTATATATCTGCCTTTAGAATAGTACTACACTGTTTCAATTATTGTAGCTTTATATGGTTTGAAATCAGAAAATATATATCTTCTAGCTTTGTTCTTTTTCAAGATCGTTTTGGGTATCTAGAGTCCATATTCCATATTAGGATAGATTTTTTTTTCTGAAAAATAAATATATAAATATATGATAGTTTCACCTAAAAAAAATAGAAAAAAAATTTTCTGGTAAGAAAGTAAAAAGAAATATTGAAATGTTATCTTTAAGTCATCAAAAGCTTGGTATCAGACAAATGAAACTGTTATGTGAGATTATCATTTTTAAGTTTGGATAAATTGCTATAATACTAGATGTCAACCACTAAGCCAAGAATGGGAGGGAGGGATGGGGAGAGAATGGGGTGGGGATCGGGTGGGGGCTGACTGGGAGTTGTGTGCATGTATGTCTACAAAAGTTTGTATCCCACTATGATGTATGAATACAGTGCATCAATTAAAAAAATAAAATAAAATATTAAAAAAAAAAGAAAAAGAAATATACACTCCCCAAACTGAAATATAGGAAATTAGCTAGTTGATTAGGTTTTAATTTTTTTTGGGTGGGAGATAAGTTGCCTATTTTCTCCTCATTTTGATATTATCCTGTAGTGAACTATATTGCTTATATAGCCTTTTAAATTTTTAGTACATATCAATTCCTTTATATATATTTGATGTTATTTACTTCAAGGTAAAAATGACTGATGAGGCATGTGAGTGAATATGACTTACATATATACACTAATTGATATAAGGCCTATAATACCAAATTATTTTTCGTGTGTGTGGTACTGGGAATTGAACCTAGGGGCCTTCTACCTCTGAGCCACACTCACAGCCCTATTTTTTTATTGTTTATTTTGAAACAGGGTCTCACAAGTTGTGGAGGGTCTCACTAAGTAGCTGAGGTTGGCTGTGAACCTGTGATACTCCTGCCTCAACCTTCCAAGTACTGGGATTCTGAATATGCATCACCACATGCGGCTTTCCATACACTTTTGATTGATTGTATAGTAATATATTAAGATAAGTTTGAAAAAAAAAAGACAAATTTGTATCTTTAGTACACACACTGGTGACTATAGAGGGCCTACCAAGAGCCATGTAGTGTATCTGATGAAACCAGTTGAAGTTAAAAGGAAAATTTGCTTTAAGTTCTGTAATTGACTGATTGCAGCAACTTATTGTTCATTTATAGTTAGCTTATTTTTTTCTGTGTCCCTTCATTTAGGCTGCCCACCACCTTCTAGTTGCTCAAAACACAGTTCATGCAACATAAGGCAGGGTTCTTTTGGAATCATGGGGAGGAGTTTTCTTGTAACTTAGCTCCATAGGGAGAGAAACCATAATCATTTGGGCCTAGTTTGAATATTTGAAAGCTGAAAGGAGCAGTTCTGCAAGAACATATGACAGAGGAACTTGAGAGAGTTGAGGAAGGCTTTCCATAATAAATGACCTTGAGAACTAATCTGAAGGGAGATTATGAGTTAACTAGATTTGTGTGATACAGGGTTAAAGAGCAGAGGATATCAAACCAAGTGAACTGCATATACTGAGGCCCTATGATTAGAAGGAAAATGAATGGGGTTTAGAGAGGTGACTAGTGAATTGGATCACTGAGGACTGGTGGGAGGAAAGGGTGAGACCGAAGTGGAGAGGTATGCAGGGCCCAGCACAACTATTTCAGCTGTATTAAGGATTTGAAGCTATGTTCTGAGAGAAAGGATAATAGCTACTATTTTAGATACCAGGGACATGTCAGTGAAAAAAACATGTCTTTGTCTTCTAAAAGCGTATAGTGGGAGAGAAAAAAAAAAAACCCAATCAAATATATTAGTAAGAATACCTGTGTGCTCTATATGAACTATGAAGAAAAATATAAGTAGAGAGGTGAATAGAATTACTATCTTATTTAGAATGGTCTAGGAAGAATTATGAAGGAGATAATTAGGCACACATGTGAAGGAACTGGTCCATACATGTGGTTGGAGGTAGAACTTAAGGTAGAGAACATTAAGGGCAGGTAGAGTACCTGAAACATGGTCAAAGAATAGCAAGGAGGCCCATGTGAGTGGTAGAGGATGAAGTCTAAAACTAAGCACATTGTAATTGGATTGAACATGAACTATATGACACTATTTTGATAAAGTTTAATACTAAAATTTGTCATTTGCTGGTAGGACTTCATGATATAAAATATTTTGAGCTAGGTTTGATGGTATAATTCCAGTATTTGGGAGGCTGATCACAGGTTTGTGGTCAGCCTCAGCTACTTAGTGAGGCCCTCCCCAACTTTAAGATCTATGTTTTGTCCTCCTTCTTTCCCTCCCCCTCACTCTTTTATGAGTAAAGATATGACTATTTTGGGGAGTATTTTTTAATTGAAAATAAATGGCACACATTTAAACTGTACTTGGTGCGCTCTCCCTCCCATCCCCGTTTCCCCTCCCCCCACCTCTCAACAATATAGCATGGTCCAGGGTAACCATGCTATATATTCATAATTTTACATATTCGGATGTAGCCCCTCATTAATCAAGTTCAGCCTTCTTCCTCTCCTATCCTTTCATTCAAACTTTGCTGAGATTTCCCTTCCATTATCGGGAGTCCCTCTGGTATCCCCAATGCTTCCTAGTTTGGAATATTAGAGGAAAGATATGTCCCTACTCTTTCTGCCTCACTTTCTTTTTGCGGTACTGGGGATGGAATCCAGGATCATTCTACCTTTGAGCTACATCCCCCGCCCATTTTTTTTTATTTTTTATTTTGAAACAGGGTTTACTAAGTTGTGGAGGGCCTAAGTAGCTGAGGTTGGCTGCAAATCTGTGATCCTCCTGTCTCAGCCTCCCAAGTGCTGGGAATATAAGCATGCGCCACCACACCCAGCTTTGTCCCTTTTTTTTTTTTTTTTTTTTGGTGGTACTGGGGGTGGAACCCAGAGGCTTTCTACCGTCGGGCTATACTCCCAGACCTATTTTCTATTTTATTTGGAAACAGGGTGTCACTAAGTTGCTGAGAACCTCACTAAGTAGCTGAGGCTGACTTTGAACCTGTGCAATCCTCCTGTCTCAGCCTCCCAAGCACAGGGATTACAAGCGTGTGCCACCACGCCTGGCTTAGCTTTGTCCTTTTTAAAGTAAGAAACATATACTCTTAACTCACAAGTTCAAATATAGAGTGGAGTGTTTTGAGTTGAATTATGTCTCCCCACCATACCCCATATTTCTGTATTAAGATCTAACCTCCTACTCCCCGGAGTGTGACCTTATTTGGAGATAGGATTTGGAGATAGGATATGTATGTGGTATGTATATATGTATGTATTTGAGATAGGATATATACATACATACATATATGTGTGTGTGTATATATATATGTATGTATGTATGTATATGTATATATGTATGTTTTGGAGATAGGGTATGTATGTATGTATGTATGTATGTATGTATGTGTTTGGTACTAGGGACTGAACCCAGGGGAGTTCTATCTCTGAACCATAATCCCAAGTACTGGGATTACAAGTGTGTGCCACCATGTCTGGTTGGAGATAGGGTCTTTACAAAGATGCTGAGTTAAGGTGATAATGGTGGGCCTTACTCCAATTGTAACATGTATTTTGATAAAATGGGGACATTTGAGCACCAAGATATTCATAGTGGGAGGACGATGGGAGAAACATTGGAAGAATATGGCCATTGGAAGTCAAGGGAGATCTAGAACAGATCCTTTCCTCACAACCCTTAGAAGGAACTAACCCCACTGATACCTTGATCTCAGATTTCTAGCATCTGGGACTGTGAAAATAAATTTCTGTTATTTTAAGTCATCCAGTATGTAATATTTTGTTCTAACAGTCCTAGCAAACTAACACAGGTTTTAGATAAAGAACACAAGTTGTTTCTCTACTCCTCCTTTGCTCTTTCTCCTCCCCCCTCCACACCTAGCAAGGGTAACAGAACACTAGGAAACCTTTCAGACCTTTTGCTCTTTCAGCTTGTGTGCGTGAGTGCACTTATATCTTTTAGGAAAATGTGGTTTTGAAATATAAATCCTACAGCATTATAGTCATAGTTCCTTGCCTTCTAAGAAAGTTTTAACTTTATAATTCTGTCATAACACATATAACTGCTTTCCAAAAAAGTTAACCTCTTCTCTTGTTTCTAAACTTTCATCAAGATTATACAATTGTTTTTTTTCCATTCCAATATAATATTTCAGTATATCTTTTTCTGTTACTTCCAGGTGATATTTTAGGAAAAGAATTTGCTACCACTTGGTGGCACTACACAGCTTAAAATCAATTAGATTGTCTGTTGTTAACTGTTGTTTTTCACAAATGACTAAATTCAGAGGGGATCTATTTGATATGAGCAACTTAATATTGAAAATGTATCATTTTTGTTGTGCAGATACAATAATTATTGGGATTGGGAAATATGGTTCTTATTAAAATGTGATGGAATATAAAAATCTAAGCCAAGGCTAAGTTTAGTGGGTAGGTATACATTTTTGGTAAATCTCCTTTAGTTCAGGTATAATTTGTCATTTGTGTAATTTGTCATTCTACCTTAATCCTATAAGTCTGTATGTAAGAAAAATATTTTAAATATTAGTAACAAACATCTTCAGCTTTAATATTAATTAGCATTTTTCAAGGTATGTATTTTATTTTATCTTATGTAAAGTGAAAAAGCTGAAATTTTTCAGGTGATCAAGGTAAATAAAACATTAGGAATATAAAATTTAAAGATATTTAATGGGTTTTTCTGTAGTATATTGAAAACCCAAGCCATTCTTTTTTAGGATCTTTTACCCATTTTATTTAATTATACAAAGGATCTTGAAGTATAAGAAGTGAAAATATATCATGTTTCAAGACATGATTTTTACTCCTGAATAATTGACTAATACCATAATAAGTATTTGTCTAATATATTGTTTTCCAGCCAGGTGTGGTGGCCCATGCTTGTAATCTCAGCATTTGGAAGGCTGAGACAGGAGGATTGCAGGTTCATAACCAGCTTCAGCTACTTAGTGAGGTTCTCTGCAGCTTAGTGAGACCTTGTTTCAAAATAAAGAAAAAAAGTTGGGCATGGTGGTACACGCTTGTCATCCCAGCATTTGGGAGGCTGAGACAGGAGGATTGCAGGTTCGTGGCCTGTCTTAGGTACTTAGTGAGGTCCTCTGCAACTCAGTGTGATTCCTTGTTTCAAAATAAAGAATAAAATATTGGGCTAGAGTGTAGCTTGGAGGTAGAATGTCCTTGTAGTTCCATTCCCAGTACTACCAGAAAGAAAGAAAGAAAGAAAGAAAGAAAGAAAGAGAGAGAGAGAGAGAGAGAGAGAGAGAGAGAGAGAGAGAGAGAGAGAAAGAAAGAAAGAAAGAAAGAAAGAAAGAAAGAAAGAAAGAAAGAAAGAAAGAAAGGAAGAAAGGGCTGGGGGTATACCTCAGAGGTAGAATGCCCCTGGTAGAATACTCTTCTATTTCCAGTACCACACACATACACAAACACACACACAAAAAGAGTAATAATATATTACTTTCCAGGTTATATATAAAACACAAAAGATAGCACTTTATATATTTTTAGAAATTAAAATAAAATATGTACAGGAAAATGTTAAAAGTGTAAATTTATAGCTCAGTGAATTGCCACAAAGTAAACATTTTCTGCTGTCAGCAAGCCAGAACCCCTGTGTTTTCTTTCCCAATCACTATTCTTTTCCTTTTTCCTGGAATAGCCACTAGGCTAACTTCAAATAATGTTTTTTTTCTTTGCTTGCTTTTGAACTTTTATATAAATAGAAGTATACAGTAGTACTATTTAATCCCTGGCTTATTTTGGTCAACATTATTTTTGGGAGATTCTTCAATATTGTCAGATATAGGTACAATTCACTTCTACGATTTTATGATTTATCTTTTTACTATAGGATTTGGGGGCTGAATAATGCTGTCATGAACATTTTTTAAAAAAACATGTTTCTTAGTCATGTTATAGTTTAGATCTGGAATGTCCCCCAAAGTATCATGTGTTGATGGCTTGGTCTTCAATGTAGCAGTGTTCATGGGTGGGACTTTTAGAAAGTCATTTCATCATGAAGACTTTAACCTCATGAGTGGACTAATCTGTTCATAAGGTGGTAGAAACTTCAGAAAGTGGGGCCTAGCCAGGAGTGGTGTGGTGGCACATGCTGGTATTCCCAGCATTTGGGAGGCTAAGACTGGAGGATCTCCGCTCGCGGACAGCCTCAGCTACTTAGTGAAGCCCTCCGCAACTCAGTGAGACCCTGTTTCAAAATAAAGAATAAAAAATAGGGGGTGTAGCTTGGAGGTCAAATGCCTCTGGGTTCCATCCCCAGACCCGCAAAAAAAAAAAAAAAAAAAAAAAAGGAAGGAAGGAAGAAAAAGAAAGTGGAGCCTAATTTGAGAAAGTAGCCCCTTGGGAACTGTACTTTGTTTCTCTCCTTTCCTGCCACCACAAGGGGAGCAGTTCTGTTGTTCTACCACTTCCTGCTATGAGTTTTCTTTTGCTAAAGGTCCAAATCACTGGGACCAAGTAAGCATAGTTGAAACCGTGGAAACTGAGCCAAAATAAATCTCCTCCTTTAAGTTGTTTTTCTCAGGTATTTTGCCATGATAAAAAGGTAAAACAGTGTGTATGTGCAACATTTATGTTAGATGGATACCAGATGATGATTCTGGGTCACCAATGTGTGAAGTAACATAATTGTTTTCAAAATAGTTGTATGATCTCTTCAGTAGTATATGATTGTTCTTGTTGCTTTATATCCTCATAAATGCTTGGTATAACAGTCTTTTTTTAATTTTAGCCCCTCTTGAGAATGAGTTTTCCTGATTTCAAATAAAATTTAGTACTTTTTTATAATTTTTTTTTATTTATTTTTTTTTTTTAGTTTCTTCTCCCACCTCACCAGTTTTTTCCTCCTCTTCTCTTCCATTGGGGTTTCTATCCTTTTGTTTTTAGGAATTTTAATATGTTCTAGTTATAAGCTCTTAGTTCATTAAATTTATTAAAAATATATCCTACTTTGCCTTGAATTTCCTCTCAGTGTTATCTTTTAATGAAAGGAGGGTCTTAATTTTAGTGCAGCTCAATTTATGATTGTTTTCCTTTATTTTCATAACTGAGTGGGTGTAATACTCCTGGCAACTGGTAGGTTGGGGTAGGGATGCTGCCAAAATGCAACCATACTACAATGTATAAAATAGTTATCTAGCCGGTGTCACTAATAATAAGGTTGCTTTTTCCCCTAGATACCAGTAGTACTCAGCCAGTATGACAGTCTAGAATGTCTCCACACATTTCCAAATGATTTAAACCCAGTCGATATTATTTGAACTTAGAAAAAAGTTTTAATCGTTTATTTTTAAAATAGTATCTCGTTACATGGTAATATAAATAAAAATTTATGAAAAACATACTTTGTATAATAATGTTTAGTGAGAAAAGCAGCATTGTTTTGCATTAAAAAATCTCTTAAATGCCTTAAAGTTGTTTTTATTCTCATACCTGCTTCTGTTTTAATGTTAGGATATTACAGGTCATATGTCTTCTGGAAAACTCAATTGTACACTGGTGATAAAATGAGAATGAAAAAGACAAATATAGTTCTGGTATTATGAAAATAGTTTTGGTATTTAAGTATTTTCTTTCTATAGTTAATTAGTGGTCCCATTCAAAACACTCTTCTTTCCCTACTAAATGGTCTTGGTACCTTTGTTGAAAGTCAGCTGGCTATAGGGTATTGGGTTTATTTCTGTACTTTCAATTTTATTCCGTTGGACTATATGTCTACCTCTCTGCCAATCTCAGTTTTGCTATTATACTTTTGTATTAAGTTTTCAAAGCAGGTTGTATAAATGGTCCTACATTGTTTTTCTTTTTCAACATTATTTTTTACTATACAGGGCTTCTTGCAGTTTTATAGGAATTGAGGATCTGCTTTTTTTTATTTCTGCAAAAAGGCCTTTAGCATTTTGATAAGGATGCATTAAATCTGAAAAACACTTTAGGGAGTCTTGAAATCTATGAATATGGCCTATATATTTAATTTCTTACAGCAGTGTTTGATAGGTTTAGTATTCATGTCTTTTACCTCTTTGGGTATATTTATTTTTAGAATATTTTTAAATTATTGTTTTGGATGCTATTTTAAGTAGAATTTTCTTAATTTCTTTTTCAGACCATTCATTGCTAGTCTATAGAACCACAACTGGATTTTTGGGTGTTAACATCATATCTACAAGTTTGCTGACTTTATCTAGTAGTTTTTGTGTGTATGTGCATGCGCATGTGTACACACATACTATGGCGTTTTCTTTATATAAAGAATAATTTCATCTTCATGTAGAGATCATTTTTCTTTCTATTCAATTTGGATTTTTTTTCCCCATACTGGGGATAGAACCTAGGGACATCCTACTTTAGAGCTACATCCCAGCCCTATTTTTTATTCTTTATTTTTATTCATTATTTTGAAACAGCGTTTCATATATATCATATTGATTTTCTTTCTCATGTTGAACCACCCTTGCATTCCTGGGATAAATTCCACTTGGTTTTGGTATTTTTTTTAGAATTTTATTGGTACAATGTAATTATTTACTGTAGTGCAGCTCAAAGCGATGCATTCATATATACTCACAATCTCTTGTTTGTATGTTATTTGGTTTGTTTCTCTCCTCAAGCCTAATTTCCCCCTCCATTCCCTTCTCTCCTGATCCCATTCCACTGGTCTATATCTTCATTATCTTGAAGTCCCATTTCTTTTCTTTCTTTTCTTTTCTTTTCTTTTTTTTTTTTTTTTTTTTTTGGTGGTACTGGGGTTCCTGGAAGCCCTTCTACCTCCGGGCTACACTCCCAGACCTACTTTATATTTTTATTTGGAAACAGGGTCTCTTAAAGCCAGTGCGGCTGGCTTCGAACCTGCGCAATCCTCCTGTCTCTGCCTCCCAAGCGTGGGGATTACAAGCGTGTGCCACCACGCCCGGCGTCCCCTTTCTTTTCTATTTTCTCTCTAGCTTCCACATATAAGAGAAAACATATCCCTTGACTTTGTGTGTTTGGGGGGGTACTGGGGGGTGGAATCCAGGAGCTTTCTACCTCTGGGCTATACCCCCAGCCCTATTTTTATATTTTATTTGGAAACAGAGTCTCACTAAGTTGCTGACAGCCTCACTAAGTAGCTGAGGCTGGCTTCGAACCTGTGCGGTCCTCCTGTCTCAGCCTCCCAAGCGCTGGGATTACAAGCGTGGGTCACCATGCCAGACATCCCTTGACTTTTTGAGACTGATTTCATCTCAGTATAATGTTCTCTGGTTCCATCCACTTTCCTACAAATGATATAATTTCTTCTTTATGGCTGCGTAGAACTCCGTTGTGTGTATATAGCACATTTTCTTCATCTATTTATCTGTTGCCAGACACCTAGGTTAGTTCCATAATTTGGCTATTGTGATTTGTATCACAATACAATATGCATGTATCACTATAATATTCTGACTTTTTAATTATTCCTGAAAATATACAGAGGAGTGGTTATAGCTGGGTCATACGGTGATTCCATTCCTAGTCTTTTGGAGGAAACTCCATACTGATGTTCATAGTAGCTATATTAATTTACAGTTCTGCCAACAGTGTATAAGCATTATTTTTTCCAGCATTTAGTATTGTTAGTTGGTTTATTTTTTGTTTTTTTGTTTTTTTGCATTACTGAGGAATGGGACCCAGGGGCATTCTACCTTCGAGCTACATCTCCAACTCTATTTTGTATTCTTTATTTTGAAATAAGGTCTCACTGAGTTGCAAAGGGCCTCACTAAGTAGTAGAGACTGTCTGCGAACCCTCCTGTCCCAGCCTCCCAAATGCTGGGATTACAAGTATGTGCCACCACACCTGGCAGTAGTATTAGTATTCTTGATGATTGCCATTCACACTGGAGTTAGATGGAATCTCAGTGTAGTTTTGATTTGCATTTTCCTGGTTATTAATGTTGAATATTTTTTCATATATTTTGTCGACCATTTTTATTTTTTCTCTTAGGCAATGTCTATTCAGCTCAGTTGATTACAAAAGCAGTTGCCTGCTTTTGGCTTTGGGGTTATTTGTTCTTTTAGTGTTAAATTTTTGAGTTCTTTACATGCTCTTATTTTTGTTGTACAAAAACTTTTTACTTTCATACCATGTCATTTATTGATTCTCATTTTTATTTCCTGAAAGTAATGTGCTTTGAGGATTTTTTGTTTATAATCATAAGTGTCTATAGTTTTCTTTTAGCATCTTTGTTAGCAGAATGCTGAGCTCATAAAATGTATTAGGACATGTTCCCTTCTCATCCATAGAATTTACCAGGAGAACCATCAGGTCCTTTGAGAGACTTTTCCTTTGAGGGTGGTTTATTTTATTTCTGATTTAATCCGTATTTATTATAGATTCTTTAAGAATTTCTTTTTCTTCTTCAGCTAGTTTTGGTAGTTTGTTTCTAGATTAGCTAATTTGTTGATTATCTAGTTGTTCATGGTACCCTAATAATCTTTAATTTTTCTCAATTCTGCAGTAAGGTTTTCACCTTTTTTTTCAGTATTGGAGATAATTCTACCTCTAAGCTATACCCCCAGCCCTTTTTTTAAAATTATTTATTTATTTATTAGATTTTTTGTGGGGGGGTACTGAGGGTAGAACCCAGGGGCCTTTTCTACCTCCAGGCTATACTCCCAGACCTATTTTATACCTTATTTGGAAACAGGGTCTCTCTCCCTAAGTTGCTGAGAACCTCACTAAGTAGTGAGGCTGGCTTCAAACCTGTGGGATCCTCCTATCTCAGTCTCCCAAGTGCGGGGATTACAAGCATGTGCCACCACACCCGGCTTTTATTATTTATTTTGAAACAGAGTCTTAAGTTGTAGAGGCCTCACTAAGTAGCTGAGGCTGGCCATGAACCTGAGATCCTCCAGTCTCATTCTCCCAAGTACTGGTATTACAAGTGAGCGCCAACCACACCCGGCTTCCACTTTTTTAAAATAATAATTTGCATTCTATTTTTTTCTGAATCAATTTCTTTGTTAATTTTGTAGATCTTTTCAAAGAATCAAATTTTTATTTCACTGATTTGGGGGGTACCAGGGATGGAAACCAGGGTCATTATACCCCCGAGCTACACCTCCACCCCTATGTTTTTATTTTATTTTATTTTATTTTATTTTATTTTATTTTATTTTATTTTATTTTGGTGGTACTGGGAGTGGAACCCAGAGGCTTTCTACTTCCGGGCTATACTCCCAGATCTATTTTATATTTTATTTGGAATCAGGGCCTCACTAAGTTGCTGAGAGCCTCACTAAGTAGCTGAGGCTGGCTTCGAACCTGTGCTATCCTCCTGTCTCAGCCTCCCAAGTGTGGGGATTACAAGTGTGCGCCACCACGTCCGGCCACCCCTATGTTTTTTTTTTGTTTGTTTGTTTTTTTTGTTTTGTTTTGTTTTGGAAACAGGGTCTCACTGAGTTGCGGAGGGCCTCGCTAAGTAGTTGAGGCTGTCCGAGAATTGTGATCCTCCGGTCTCTGCCTCCCAAATGCTGGGATTACAAGAGTGCACCACCATGCCTGACCTATATTTCACTGATTTTTTAAAAAAATTTAAATTATTAAAAATTGTACACACAAACACAACAGGTACCGTGTACTGTTTAAATCAGGTTAAATATGCCCAGTCAAATATGTATCTTTTATTATTTTATTTTTGTGGTACTGGGAATTGAACATAAAGGCATTCTACCTCCAGTCTATACCCAGACCAGTTTTATTTCTTATTTGGAAACAGAATCTTACCAGGTTGGTGAGAGGCTGTCCTCAAACCTGCAGTCCTCCTGTCTCAGCCTCTCAAGTACTAGGATTACAAAAGTGCACCACTATGCCCTGTGTATCATTTCTTTATGATGAAAACACTCAGAATCCTTTCTTCTAGCTTTTGAAATTTTTATCATTATATATGGTCACCTTACTGTGCAGTGACATATTAAAACTACTTACTGCTAACTATAATTTAGTACTCTTTAATCAACCTTTTCCCATCCTTCCCCCTTCTAGTCTCCTCTTCTAGTAATGATGGTTATACTCTCAACTTCTGAGATAACTTTTTTATTTTATTTTTCTTATTTTTTATTGTGCATGTGATCATACATCTTAAATGTACATGTATCTTAATATACAATGCACAAGATGGTAGAGGCATACAGGTATACATCACTCATTTCTTTATATCTTACATATGAGTGAGATCATGAGATACTTTTCTTCCTGTACATGGCTTATTTGACTTAACATAATGGTTTCCAGTTCTATCCATTTTGTACCAAATGGCAGAATTTCTTTCGTTTTATGGCTGGATTGTACTTCCTTGTATATTTCTACCACATTTTTAAAATCTATTTTTGAGTTGGTGGACATTTAGATTGTTGCCATTTCTTGGCTATTGTGAAGTGTTGAAATAAACATGGAGTGCAGATATCTCTTTGACACACTGATTTCATTTCCTTTGGAGAAGTGAAATATATACACACATACATACCCAGGAGTAAGAAAGTTAGATCATATGGTAGTTCTGTTTGTTTTGTTTTGTAACAGAGACTTGCTGTGTTGTCCACTGACTCAGATATCTTGGTTCAAGTGATCCTACCTCTGCACCAGGCTTTAAGTTGTTCAGGCACCTCTATGTGGATTTCCATAATGGCTAATTAACATTCCCTTCAACAGTGTGGAAGGTTGCCTTTCCTCTACATCCTGACCAGCACTCTTTTGTCTTTTGATACTACTTATTTTTACTGGAGTGAGATGGTATCTCTTGTGGTTTTGATTTGCATTTTCCTGATGTGAAGTTCAGCATTTGTACCTGTTGGCTGTTTGTATATCTTCTTTGGAGAAGTATGTCTATTTAGGTCTATTGCTCACTTTTTAATTACTTTTTTTGCTGAATTTTTTGAGTGTCTTAACCCCTTGTCAGATATAGTTTGCCAGTATTTTTTTTTTAACAGTTCTGTGGGTTGTCTCTCTATTCTCTTGCTTTTTAGTTTGATGCAATTCCTTTTGTTTCTCTTTTTGCTTTTGTTTTCTGTGCTTTGGGGAGGGGGTGTCCAAAAAGTCCTTGTCCATTCCAATGACCTGAAGCATTTCATCTATGTTTTCTCCTGGTCGTTTGATGGCTTTAGGTCTTATATTTCAGTCTAATCTATTTTGAGTTGATTTTTGTAACTGGTAAGAGAAAACTCTATTTTTCTAATCTCATATCATCTCTAACATATTTTTCTTTCTTTTACTAGCTTTGGGTTTATTTTGCTCTTTTGTAATTTGAAAAATGTAATATTAGGATTTTAATTTGAGATCTTTTTAAACTGTAGGTTTTATAGCTACAAAATTTTCTCTGCATACTGCTTTTGCTGCATCCTGTAAGTTTTAGTATATTACATTTTTCTGCATTTTTAAAATTCACCATCATAAGTCTTAGAGTCTGTAGGTAAGGAGTACTGAAGCTTGGATAAATCCTAAAATTAAAGGAGATAGCATAAAATTAAATTAAAGATAAAATTAAAGAAAATACTCATTTAGTGAGCAGAAGAATATTTAGTAGTTTACTTACATACACAATTACCTTGTCTAATGCGAATGTTTTGTAAGATATTCTTATGTCTGACAGTAGACATCATGATTTAGCTGAAAGCCTTATAAGACATTGAAAACGTTTTTCTTTCTTAGTCTAATTATTGTTTCTTTAAATATCTTTTATTCTTTTTTCTTTGCTTTAAAGGTTTTTTCATCTTTTATTGTCATTGGTTTTACTGTATATAGTAAGTATATAATAAGTATCTATGTCATAAATGCATGTATAGTATATGTATTTTTTTAAAAATTGTCTACCTTGACAGTTCCTGGTGTTCTCAGAAGTTGTGGGTTGATGTCTTTTGTTAATTTTAGAAAATTATCAGCCATTATATATACACATATACACACACGTGTGTGTGTGTGTGTGTGTGTGTGTGTGTGTGTATACCTAATATTGCTTTTATACTGTTCTCATCTGAGTTCCAAGTAAATGTATGCTAGATCTTTTACTATGTCCTTTTTGGCTCCTCCTCCTCCTCCTCCTCCTCCTCCTCCTCCTCCTCCTCCTCCTCCTCCTCCTCTCTCCTCCTCCTCCTCCTCCTCCTTCTTCTTTTTCTGTACTGGAGATTGAATCCAGGGACATTCTACCTCTGAGCTACACATCCCCAGCCCTCTTTTTTTATTCTTTATTTTTGAAACAAGGTTTCACTAAGTTATGGAGGGTCTCACAAGTTGCTGAGGCTCCCATGAACCTGTGATCCTCCTGTACTGGAATTACAAGCATCTACCTCTGCCGCCCCCCCACCCCCTTTTTTTTGCGGGTCTGGGGGGATGTAACCCAGGGACATTCAACCTCCGAGCTACACCCTCTGCCTTGTCTTTTTTTTTTTTTTTTTTTTTTTTTTTGAAACCAGGTCTCACTGAGTTGCAGAGGGCCTCACTAAGTAGCTGAGTCTGTCTGCGAATGTCGATCCTCTGGTCTCAGCCTCCCCAATGCTGGGATTACAAGCGTGTACCACCACGCCCGGCTCCCTTTTTTACATTTTTAATTCTTGTGTTTATCTTGTTTCATTTTGGATGCTTTGTTCTGATCTTTTTCTAATTTACTAATCATTTCTAACTGTATGTAATTTCTAGATTTGTTGCATAGTTGCTAGAGAATATGGTCTATAATGATTTCTATTACTGTTGGAAATTTCTCTGTGGTCATAATGTATAGTAAGATTTTTCCACTTGTGATTTGAAAAAAAGTCTTAATTGTTTTAGAGAATTCTATGGATTTGGTCAGTGGTATTCAAACTTTTCTTTGTGTACTCCCTAAAAGAATTTTGGAAGCTATGGCACTTTTAAGTTGGTATTTTGGTACAAGTTAAAATAATTACCTATTTGTGTTGTGTTTGTGTGTGGGGTTCTACACAACTGGGGATTCAGCCTAGGGCCTTGAACACACTAGGCAAGAACTATACCACCTCCTCAGCCTCTCAGCCCAATTACTTGTATATATGATATATTTACATATATACCTTAAGTCTAATTTTGTTAAACTCTTTACACAATAAATTCTTTCAATATATAGAAAATATGTTATTAAGAAAGCTGAGCTCTGTGGCTAAATCAAGGGTTAAAAGCTTGTCTTCACTTTTTTTTTTTTTTTGTGCTTGGGATTGAACCCAGGGGCATTCTACCTCTGAGCTACACCTCCATCCCTATTTTTTATTCTTTCTTTTTAAACATGGTCTTACCAGGTTTCGGGAAGCCTCACTAAGTAGCTGGGGCTGGCCATGAACCTATGATCCTCCTGTCTCAGCCTCCCAAGTACTGGGATTACACGGGAGCACCAGCATGCCTGGCCTGTCTTCACTTTTAAAATTCAAATAAATCTGTTCATATATAGCACTGTTTACCTTAGTGCTTCTGAATTTTAATTTTAAGACTGGGAAGTGGGGAGACCTGAATGAGAAAGGGAGAAAATGAAGTATAGAGTAGGAGGGACAGACAGATACACACTGGAATCTTGAATTATTTTTCAAAGAACTAAAACTATGTAGCCTTTAAATTTCCTTATTATTTGCTTTGCTTTCATGATACTCTCCATGAAGAAGATAGTGTTCTCAAACCTCTTTTTTTTTTTTTTTTAATTTAGGTCCCAAAAGGTTTTTAGACACTAAAGCACTTGTTATATAGTAAGGAGTCTAGGTGTCATGCTTCGCAACCTTTGTGATATCTATTGTGTTTTAGTTAGCTTTTCATCATTGTGACCAAAGTGCCTGACAAGAATAACTCAGATGAGGAAAGGTTACATTGGTTGATAGTTTCAGAGATTCAGTTAGCTGTTTTAAGGCCAGACCATCCAGGCAGTAGGGCATAGCAGAGGAAAATTGCTTAGGGCAGCCAGAGCAAGAGGAAGGGACCAGGGGCAGATGGAGTCCCCAGAGCCATGCCCCCAGTGACCTACTTCTTCCAGCCACACCCTATCTACCATTCAGATTATTTATCCATCGATTGATATGTCCACTGATGGGGTTAGACCCCTGCTTCAGTTATTTCACCTCCAAACATTTTTGTATTGCTAACACATAAGCTTTGCTCTTAAAATATGAAGATGAATTATGGTTTTTTTTATTCCCTTGTAGGTAGTTAGGGGTTTCTTTCACTTTCTGTTTTCTGAAAATAAATTGAATATTTCCTTTATTTTTATAGTTCTGAAATTTCCCTGGGATTTGTCAAGTTTTTCTTCATCCTGCTGAGCCCAGTTAATCTGGAGATTGCTATGGATTTTGAACTCTGACATTTTTCTGTTGTGACTTTTACTCCATTCCCTGTTTCTATTTTGGTAATTTCAACCTTGTGAATCAATTCTGTATGTTTCTTGTATTTTTTACTTTTAATTTTTTCTCTACCCTTCTTAGAAAAGAACTTTGCTCTGAAAGAATGGTTTATTCAATTCTAGCCATATCCACTCTGTTTTTTGATTCATCCATTGAGGGTTTTGCTGTTATTGTCAGCAGTTTTTCTTTTCAAAATGCTTTTGTTATTCTCCTCCCAAGAGCAAATTGTGTTTCTTTTTTTAAAATCACACCAGTTAGCCGGGCGTGGTGGCGCACGCTTGTAATCCCCGCGCTTGGGAGGCAGAGACAGGAGGATCGCGCAGGTTCGAAGCCAGCCCGCGCGTGCTGGCTTAAGAGACCTTGTTTCCAAATAAAAATGTAAAAATAGGTTTGGGAGTGTAGCCCAGAGGTAGAAGGGCTTCCAGGAACCCCAGTACCACCAAAAAATAATAATAATAATAATAAGTAAATAAATAAAAGCACACCAGTTTAATCTGAGGATTTTAAGTATATATGTACTTCATTCTAATGATTAACTTTATAATTTTAACATACATTTAAATATTTGTGATTTCATTCACTCTTAAGAATTAAAGTCTAACTTCTCTAAAATAATACTCTTAAGCACACTAATTTTAGCCATTTTCATATGCCCCAAACTATTCGACACATTTTTGAGATTGTAGAGGGCCTCACTAAGTAGCAGCTGAGGCTGTCCACGAACCACAATCCTCCTGTCTCAGCCTCCCAAATGCGGGGATTATAAGCGTGCACTACCACGCCTGGCTTGATTCATATTCTTTTGTATAAAATCTGATTTTAGTTTTCCATTTCTATTCTTTCCAGGAGCCCTTGATTTTGTCTGTACAAGTTTGTGGTTTTATCTGCCAATATCTATTATCTATCTATCTGCTCTCTTTTTTCTCTCTCACTCTCTTATTTTATTGGGGTTTTATGAGAGGGGAGTTAAATTCATATTCTTGATAGACTATAAGGAATCAGAAATTGTTAAATCTTAAGGGTCTACTTTATGCCCTTTTTCTTATAGCACAAAGTTCCCTGCATTGCTTACTGAATATTATTTCACTGAAGTCTTGCTTTTTCCCACCAGAGACTTCCTGCTGTACTCTCTCTTTAGCCTCTGCCTATTTGTCTTGTTTATTATATACTGGGAGTGGTAAAGCTTCTCCCAGAGTCAGAGTACATACTTGTCATAGTGCATATTCCTAGGGTGCTAAAATATTCTATTTCCCTGGATGTTCTGGTCATAATTCTGGGTCTTGGCTTCCCCAACAGATTTAGATAGGAGTAGTAAAAAAAAAATTCAGTGTCATCATTCCCTAAAAGAAATAAGTTAATGGGATAAGGGTGCTGGGAGGTAACATTTTTTGTTGTTGTTGTTTGTTTTTTGGTGGTACTGGGGATGGAACCCTTCTACCTCCAGGCTACACTCCCAGACCTATTTTGTATTTTTATTTGAAAACAGGCTCTCTTAAGCCAGCGAGGCTGACTTCGAACCTGGGCGATCCTCCTGTCTCCACCTCCCAAGCGCAGGGATTACAAGCGTGCGCCAACACGCCTGGCTGGGAGTTAACATTTAATGAGTAGTTACTAAATGTCAGGCCCTATGCTTCAAGTTTTATGTACATTGTCTTGTAACCCTCTCAGATTTATGAGTAAGTTTTGTGCCTCTTGCTGATGAATGAACACCATTTTGCTTCAGAGCAGAAGTTGTGGAGCGGTTCTCAAGCTGGGCGTGGTGGTGCATGCCTATAATTCCAGTATTTGGGAGGCTGAAGACAGGTGGGTTGCAGGTTTTAAGACAGCCTCAGCAGTGAGACTCTCATCAACCTACAAGACCCTGTTTCAAAATAAAAATAAAATAAAAAATAAGGCTGAGGTTATAGCTCAAAGGCAGAATGTTCCTGTGTTCAACCTTCAGTAACAAAAACAAAAAACAAAACAAAGGAGGGTTTTCTGGGCACTATACTATAAAATTTAGCTAAAGTCATTTCTCTTCTGTGAGGCTTCTTTGCCTCACAGGACCTTCTCCTTTTGAAGAGAATATATGACCTGTATTACTGGGGACATAACATACTGCTTTTTATTAATAGCAGTTTTCTATATACCCATATCCTATATATGCTTCCCTAGTTAGGTCACAGTACAGTAAAGAAGAAAGCAAAAAAACAAAAACAAAACAAAACCCAGTGGAACATACTGATTAGTAGTGTTAATAATAATTAAAAATTTTCTGAAATATCAGTTATACATATATCCTTTAGTGTACCCATTACAAAATAGTAATGTCCTGTTGTTTAGTTTGGTTTTATAAATTAGGTCAAGTTGAAATCATGCATTCAGCAAAGTCTCTTAACTGTTCAAACTTGCCACTTCTGACTATGACTTCATTCTTCCTTCATATGATTTCTTTGTTTTTTTGTGCTGGGATTGGCCCCAGGTGTACCTCTGAGCTATACTCCTAGGTCTATTTTATTTTTAATTTTGAAACAGGGTCTCACTAAGTTGCTAAAGGCCTCACTAAATTGCTGAGGCTGGCTGTGAACTCTCAGCTCAGTCTTTCAAGTATTGGGATTACAAGCACATACTACCATACTCAGCTGTAAACTTTATTTTAAGGAAAGTAAATTACTTTTATTTGAAGTTTTACTATCCTAAATTAAGATAATTATAAAGTAGTGGTTACCTTGGAGTCTTGAAAATAATTGGATTTTTATTGACTTCGGAAAAAAAGGTAAATTGAATAAAAATAAAACTTTTTCTACTTCTGAAAGAGAATCTCACTTTCCTATTTTCGTTTTTTAATTTGCTTTCCTTGCTGAATACATATATTTGAATAGGTAAGTTTAGTTTTATATAATTCAGGTTTACTATTTATTAAAGATTTTTATAGGATTACAGAATTATTTTTTGCATTCTGAACCTTCCCTTTGAATAAAATTGTAAATCAGTGAAATAATTCATTCTGTTCTACTTTCAATTGCATATAACAGCTCTTTTTGTTGTTTTTTTCAGTGGTGCTGGGGATTGAACCCAGGGTCATTGTACCTCTGAGGTACACCCGCAGCCTAATTTTTTTTTATATATTTTATTCTTTATTTGACATGGTCTCCCCTAGGTTGCAGAGGGCCTCACTAAGTAGCTGAAGCTGGCCATAAACCCGGATCCTCCTTGTCTCCGCCTCCCAAGTATTGGGATTACAAGCGTGCACCACCATGCCCAGCAACAACTTTATTTTCTAAATATGATATAATGATGTGATAAACAAGAATTAATGGAACTTTTATAATGAGAGATTTACTTTATTAAAATCTAAAAAAATTAAGAACTGTACATTTAGATATTTATGTGAAATTTTTACTTTCTGTGAGTTTGTTAAATTATTGGAGTATTAGAAGAAGGAAACTAGCATATATTTGTTACATTCAAGTGATTAGGCTAGATATACTATTTTTGCTGATACATATTCTGTTGGGTCACCTTTTCCCCAAAATGAAATAGTTTCATCTACACTGGCAACCTGTTAGGGCACAAATCATTTCTTCATCTGTTGTCAGAAGTCTCTTTGAAGTTGGCAGTATTTGCATTTGTAGTCATGACACTAACTTTTATGTGTATACTTTAATTTTCCTTGATCTTGTGGAATCTATATGGTTGGGATAGAAGTTTCATCAGCAGAACTTTTGAAGATTCTTTTAAGTTTTTCAAGTACATTCTTAACTTTTTGTGTGTGTGCTACTAAGGATTTGATTTAATTTTATTTGTGTAAGCATATGCTTTGTTTTTCTAGGACTTTTATTTCTTCCTTTTTGTGGTACTGGGGATTGAATCCAGGGACACTATCTCTGAGCTCTACTCCAGCCCTGTTTTATTTTTTATTTTGAAACAAGGTCTTACTAAATTGTGGAGGGCCTCACTAAGTTGCTACGGCTGTCTGCAAACCTACAGTCCTCCTGTCTCAGCCTCCCAAGTACTAGGATTACAAGGGTGTGCCACCATGCCCAGCTTCCTAGGACTTTTAACACTCTTACTTCTTTTGTAGTATTTATAAAATACCACAAAACTGAACATAAAGTAAAAATCCATCATAAACTGAAGAAAACCAAAAGACCCAAAGTAAAATGATACGGAACCACATGCCTGTGTCATTCACCCTATCAAGGTGACATGATCACTTACCTTATTCTGACTACGTCAGAGGATCAATAACACAATGAGCAGCCATTCCATGCCTGATATGACTTAGTCTTCTCCTTTACTTGCAACTGTATTTGTTGCCTTGCCTCTCCCATTTGCAGAATTCTTCCTTAGGGAACTTAACTTCTGATTAGTAAACAACCATTTGTTTTTCTACTACTATTGATTCTCATTGTTACATAATTTTGTGTTTGTGTAGACTTAACCCTCCCCCCACCATCACCCTTGCAAAATTACTTCCATCAGTTTACCATAAGGCAGCACAATTCTTAATATATGTCAGATTATGTTTAGCATATTTTGTGGTAAGAATCATCTTGTGTTATTAGTACCTTACTATTTGTATTATTTTGGTAATGAGGACAGTACATGGTATCAGGAACAAAACCATTGAACAAGTTTAATGTAATTTGGTTTGTCATGGCAGTGCCACATGCTACTGGTAGTAAAATCCTGTACCCAATGTATTTTATTTTTCTGTTTGTAATTTGTATCTTTTACAGATGTTTAGACTCTTACTTTTTTGTATTGCCATTAGAACCAAACTGGCTTAATTAGTAGGATAGTTTTGTAGCCTCAGAATATTTTCATTGCTCAGGGATCAATTTATCAACATTATGATTGACTAAAGGGTTATTTTAGATGATTGTAAATTTAGATAATATGTTTAAAGTCTAGTATTTTAATTCTCACTCTAGTTTTTATCTCATTGTTTCAAATAGTGTTAAATGATAATAATAACTAAATATTAAGCCTCTATAATACATATTGAAAGGAACCTTAGAAACCACCCTACCTGATCGCAAACTCCATATTTCCTTTACTTTTTTTTATTCTTTTCAGTATTAGGGATGGACCCAGGTGCATTCTACCTTCAAGCTACACGCCCCGTCCTCTATTTTTTATTCCTTATTTTGAAACAGGGTCTCACTAACTTGTGGAGAGCCTCACTAAGTAGCTAAGGCTGGCTGGGGACTTGTGATCCTGTCTCAGCCTCCCAAGTGCATCAACACCACCACGTCTGGCTTCCATATTCCCTTTTAGTGTTCCCTGGCACATAGACCTGCTGAAAAATTTTAATTCGAATTCACTGTTGCATAAGGCAGTGCTCTGAAATGAAGTGTTCCTTTTCCTTGTTTTTCTTAGTTTTGTGGTGAAACCCACAACTTTATGACTTGAATACTTTGATTATGTATTTGATTTGATTATGCTTTCTAGACAACAAGCCTTCAAATATTTAAAAATTGTTAATTGTTAGTTGGTAGATTAAATGTATGAAATTGCCTCTTCATTTTATTTTATGGTATGGTTTTCAGAATCTGCCCCATGCTGGATACATTTATAAATATTCTCTATATTTTTTAGTATTTCCTTTCAGTATGGCATCCAGAATAAGAAACTACCTGGACAATACGACTATTGTACACTTTGTTTTTTGACTTGGGCACTGGGTAAAATTTAGGTGTACATGCTTATATATTATGTTCAGGCTTAAATACTGTAGTAATTTAAGTATACTTAATTAAGATTTAGTTTGCAATTAGGATGACAGTTGTCAGTGGTTGTTGTTGTTTTTTTTTTTTTTTGACCCAGTCTCATATACTACTAACTGAAGTTGTCATGTATTCTTAAGAATAATTAAAATGAACATAAGGTTGTGAAAACCTGACAGATCCTAACTATAACTCAGCTAGTGGGCAGCATTATAATTTATTTATAGCTGTGTGATACAGTTATTAGTGAACTAATGTAGAATGAGGGCAAATTGTACTGTACTTTTGTATGAACGTATACTACATGATAAAGGTTGTCGTTATGTAATAAGTACTCACAAAATGTTAACCTGCTTGCAACAAATACAATTAATAATGTACATAAAAGAATGAAATTAAGCTAATTTTCTACCAAAAAAGAATTATTCATGAACAGAAAGTGGACAGCATAGATTTGATGACAGGAAGGTTGTATCTCATCTGAATTACTGAGTGACCTAGGAAGCTTGCTCAGAGGGATTACAGAATAATTATGTTAATATGCAATTATCACCTCATTTCTTCTGTAGTAACCTCAAGATGTAGTGTAGTGAGGGTGTTATAGCAAGTGCTGATAGTTTGCAAAAATACTGATGTTTGAGATTTCTGAGACAATAAGTCTAGCTTGAGGCATATAAGTGATGATCTGTCATCTTGAAGACAGATCTGACCTTTGTACTTTTTTTTTAATGCTCACAGTGTATATCTGGAGGCAGTTATAGCTGTAGAACTCATTATGATTTCCTAGATACTGAAATATGTTTTATGTAGATTTTAAATTCCCATTTGCAGCTTTTTAAAAAGTGTGTGATTTTTTTTTTTAAAGAACATCTTTAAGTTCAGTTAAAAGAAAAATTCTGTAATTATATGGGAAGGATATAGTATTGGTGTCTAAACATTAGTTAAAAAGTTCCTAATTGATACAGAAAATTCATTGAGTTTGTTGAACTGGAAATTAGGGGGTCTAAAAACATAACATAGTTTATTCTTAATTATTAGCTTTCCTTTTAAAAACTTAATGAATAATGCCTACCTTCAAATATGTCTCTACTTTGTTAGTGTAACATTAAAATGGTATGTATGGCTCTGTAAATGTATATTTGACTATACAAAGGTAGTTCAAAAACTGAGATAGTATAAAATTAGCTTGTAGGTCAAGTGCTTTCTTACCTGGATGCTACATAATTCTCAATGAATAGGGAAATAAATGTCAAAACTCTAGATTCATTATTCAGTGCAACAGAATTTGGTGATTCATTAATTTTTATTGTATATAAGTGCAGTTGATGTATGAGTCTTGAATACTGAACATTTAATAGTTAGGAATTAAACCAGGATTTTTTTTTTTTTTTTTTTTTGTGGTACTGGGGATGGAACCCTTCTACCTTCGGGTTACACTCCCTGACCTATTTTATATTTTATTTGGAAACAGGGTATTTTAAGCCAGAGGGGCTGGCTTCGAACCTGCATGATCCTCCTGTCTCCGCCTCCCAAGCACAGGGATTACAAGCGTGCGCCACCACGCCCGACAAACCAGGAAAATTTTTAATTGAGCCTGAAATACTAGCTTACTGAGTCAGTTTCTTAAATCATATTTTCTAACTGATGCAGTAGATTCGTAATGTGCTAAAAAGTAATTATTAAATTGCAGGCAGCTAAGCCATACTTCATTTATGTGGGTGTGAAGGAAAACTTTTGATTGTTAAAGTCCTAATTTTATATATTTTAACTATATAATTTTATTTTTTTTCTTTGCTAGATGTGGTTTATGAACCAAGTATTTGTTGTACATACATATTTTCCTACATTTTTAGCAAAAAATAGTTTGCAATCTTCAGAATATGAACTTATAAAAAGCTCTTATAAAGGACTTAATCTGGCAATGAGGATACAGCCTCCAAGCCCACATGATATTCTCATAGTTTGTCACCCTGCTGTTCAGGGGGTACCAATGAAGTTGCTTTAAATGGGAAGCGTCTGTTCCATCTCTGAACCTCTAACACCAGAACAGATGGGTGGAACATAGAACATGGAAGGTTTTACCTCTGAGGTGGTAACAGTGAAGCCACTCATTAACACTGAATTTACCACTTCGTTAGCAACGTCGCTTCCTGTTGAGAAAAGCTAATATAGGCTTTCAAATTGACTGAGCATATATTTGTCTACCTCTGTGATTATAATAAATAGGAACAGAAAGTATCTTTGACTAGTTTCTAAAATGTCATTTCAGATGTTTGAAATTGTTGCTGTGGAGGCATTTTACTTTTCCTGTCTAATGAGAAGTATCAGGAATTGGTAATAGTGTATTATCAGAGCTTCCTTTTCTTTTCATTGACATTTGCACGCTGCTTCCTAACACATGTTTATGTGCTGCCCATTTTTAACTTCTGTGTTTGTGATGTAGAGTTTCCTGCTGGGTGCTGCATTAGCACCATTTTGGGGTGATATCATTGAATATGATCTTATTGGAAGTCTATTTTTATTACTGTGAAAGTTTGCTGATCTTAAAACAGGATTCTAAAACCTAACAGATGAGGAATAATGATTGTTGGTATAAATAGCGTCAACGAAAGATGTTTGTAATAGTTTGTGATATTTGTTGAATTAAACATTTTTGGAAAGAGTAAGACATATATAAGTGCTTGTTCTAAGTTATGGAAGGAAGATGTTATTAGAAACTTTTATTCTTGAATTAGATTTAATGTTTTTACAAAGCATTGAATTGGTATTGTAATAGTGGAAATATTGAAATTTATTTAAAATGCCTTAATTTCTAAATATTGGATTATACTGTCCTACTGTCTTAAAATAGTATTATTTACAAATTAAAAATACTGTAAGAGAAAAATGTGAAGGCTTTTATCTCAAGAACAGAAATTTTGTCTTACTACTGTACCTCTTAATACTAGAGCAGTTCCTGGTACATGGTAAGTGCTTGATAAATATTTGGAGAGTAAATAACTAACACCAACTATTATACAGAAGAAAAGAAGTGTGAAGTTTATGGCATATTGTTCCTTCCCTCCCTTTCATCTAGAATCAACCCAGGGCCTCACACATGCTAGGCAAGTGCTCTACCACTGAGCTACTTCCCCAGCCCTGTGCCAGTACTTGTGATAGTTAACACTTGAGGTTGCCAAATAGCAGATTATTTAGAATGGTAGATAAAGGATTAATGGAAATTTGGGGAGCCTTGCTGTGATTGCTCAGTTAAGAAATCAGAACCACAGTGGAAGTCTTACTAGAATGGAGTATCCATCCATATTTCATAGGAAAAAAAAACAGTGATTTTATAATTTGAGAGCTTTTACTTTGATTTTATAAATTTTTTTTATTCATTCAACACATATTGCCTTAGCAGTTCTGCCAAGTGGTGTGTGCTAGCTTCTAGACACATGATGGGGACAAGGTAGTAGTCCTTGCCTTCAGAGGGCTTATATTTTTCTAAGAAGTACAGTGTGGGTTTTTTTTTTTTTTCCCCTCCTTTGGTGGTACTGGGGATGGAACTCTTCTACCTCCGGGCTACACCCAGGCCTATTTTTTATATTTTATTTGGAAACAGGGTCCCTTAAGCCAGCAAGGCTGGCTTCAAAGCTGCGCAATCCTCCTGTCTCTACCTCCCGAGCACGGGGATTACAAGTGTGCTCCACCATACCCGGCTGGTGTGGGATTTCTAAGAGCAGAATAAGATCAGGTTGCCAGGGAACTCTTCATAGTAAGAACAGTAATTACTTCCATGATATGAATGTCTCCATTCACAAGTCTCCTGTCCTTTTAAAATAATTGTGCTCTCTTCTTAAAATGATTAAATAGCATACATATTTTATATGAAATAAACTAAAATATATGTTTATGATGTTTCATTAAAAAAAAAGTTAGGCCTCTGAAATATATCATCAGATCATAAATGGAGTAACTGTATGTAGAGATAGCCTAGAATTTGGGAGCTTGATATATACAGTTTTTAAGATGTTAATTTTAACTTGATTAAAGTAATAAGGAATGAATGCAGATCTATGAATAAAGCATTTTTTAACCAGTAAAGCATTGGTAGAATTTTAGGAGAACATTAAACATCTTAATAGCAAATTAGTCTTAAATATTTTAAAAATAAAAATTACTATTTTATTCATGAGCAATTGATGTTGATACCAAATATATTCATTCAAATGAAGTTTTTTACTGAGTAGTGTTTTGTTACCTTTCTCCAAGAATGAAAGTTTATGTGATAAAACTTACTTCTGCATAATATTTGAAAATTCAGATTATTCTGTAGTAAAAATGATTACCCTTAATAAGCCTGCTTGAGTGAAATAATTTTCATTAGCAAGCTATTTGTGCAGTTTTAATTTTTCAGTCTGTGGTATATTCATATATATTGTTTGAGTGTATGTTGCATTTTTCTAGACAATTTGTATATGTGCAATATTGAATTATTGCCTAGCATAAACAAAAGTTTTGACCTTTGAGATACATTTAAAGTGCTTCAATTTTTTGGAATGTTTCTTCACTCATGGGAAATTATTGGGCTCTGGATAGAAAGAGTAGAATAAGTTAATAAAAATGTATACTTTCAGCTCTCCATACGTTCTAGTAGTACTTTTTTCCATGCAAATCTAAATTTCTGTTTTCCATTTTCTAGACTAAATGTGTTAAATGGGCATGCCAACAATATGGATGATTTGAAGATAAACACCGATATTACTGGTGCTAAAGAAGAACTCCTAGATGACAACAGTTTTATCTCAGAGAAAGACAGTGGAGTTCATAAACCAAAAGATTGTCAAACATCATTTCAGAAAAACAATACATTGACTCTGCCAGAAGAACTATCAAAGGACAAATCTGAAAAAGCCTTAAGTGGAGGCCAGTCTACTCTGTTTGTTCATGCTGGTGCTCCTACTGTTTCTAGTGAAAACTTTACCTTGCCTAAAGGAGCTACTGTTAATGGACCAGTTTCACACTCCTCAACTAAGACTTCCAATATGAATAAAGGCAGTGTTTCATTAACCACTGGACAGCCTGTGGATCAGCCAACAACAGAATCTTGTTCAACTTTGAAGGGAGCAGGTGATCTTCAGCTGTCTACACCACAAAATACAAGTCAACATCAAGTTCTATTTTTGTTATCAGATGTAGCACATACTAAGAATCCAACCCATTCCATTAAAAAACTACCTACCTCTATTTCAGTTGGTCGTGACATTCAAAATTCAGTAGGGAGTAGTATAAAGTCAGATAGCACTTTAGTAAATCAAGTAGAGGTGGGTGAAGATCGTGAAGATTTATTGGTAAAAGATGATTGTGTCAATACATTAACAGGAACTTCCTCAGGTACAGACGAATTTAGGTCAGAAAATGATACAAATTGGGATCCCCAAAAAGAGTTTATTCAGTTTCTTATGACTAATGAAGAAACAGTGGATAAAGCTCCAGTTCCTTCTAAAGTAGGACTAGAAAAAAAGAGAAAGCGAAAAATGGATGTAAGCAAGATAACACGTTATACTGAGGATTGCTTTGGTGACTCTAATTGTGTACCCAATAAATCAAAAATGCTGGAAGTTGATTTTCTGGAACAGAATGAAGAGGTGCAAGCAATAGACTCACAGAAGTACACATTAACAAAAGTGAAGCCTGAATCAGCTGATGAAGACTTGGAATCTGTGGATGCTTTTCAACATCTAATTTATAACCCAGATAAATGTGGAGAAGACAGTTCACCTGTTCATACTAGCACTTTTATTTCAAATACCTTAAAAAAGAAATGTGAAGAGAGTGATTCTGAGTCGCCTGCTACTTTCAGTACTGAAGAGCCATCATTCTACCCTTGTACAAAGTGCAATGTGAATTTTAGGGAGAAAAAACACCTCCATAGGCATATGATGTATCATTTAGATGGGAACAGTCACTTTCGCCATCTTAATGTCCCAAGGCCGTATGCTTGTCGAGAATGTGGGCGGACATTTCGAGATCGCAATTCACTTCTAAAACATATGATTATTCACCAAGAAAGAAGACAGAAGTTGATGGAGGAAATTCGTGAATTGAAAGAACTTCAGGATGAAGGAAGAAGTGCACGATTACAATGTCCTCAGTGTGTGTTTGGTACCAACTGCCCTAAAACATTTGTGCAACATGCTAAAACCCATGAAAAAGATAAAAGGTACTATTGTTGTGAGGAGTGTAACTTCATGGCAGTAACAGAAAGTGAGTTGGAATGCCATCGAGGCGTTGCCCATGGAGCAGTGGTAAAATGTCCTGTAGCCAATTCTGATATAGCCCAGAGGAAAACACAAAAAAAGGCTTTGATGAAAGACTCTGTTATAGGATCATCCAAAAAATCAGCAACATATATATGTAAGGTTTGTCCTTTTACCACTTCAGCCAGAAGTATTTTAAAAAAGCATGTGGAGTACTTGCATTCCTCATCATGTGTTGATTCACTTGGTAGTCCTCTTGGGCTAGATAAAAGAAAAAGTGACATCCTTGAAGAATCAGTAGATATTGATAGCACTAAACCAGTAACTAAACAGCAGTCAACTACATTTCCAAAGAACTCTGCTGTGAAACAAGATGTAAAGAGAACATTTGGATCAAGCTCACAATCGAGCAATTTTTCAAAATTCCATAAACGGCCACATAGAATACAAAAAGCTCGGAAAAGCATTGCCCAGTCAGGTGTAAACACGTGCAGTCAAAACAACTCTCCTCACAAGACTGCAGTGGCTAAAAGCACTGACCAAAAACCCAGGTATTGCCATCAAGCAACAAAAGAAAAATCTAATGCTAAGGCAAATAGCAACTATTTATATAAACAAAAATATGAAAACTACAGGATGATAAAAAAATCAGGTGAATCATATCCTCTGCCTTTCAAAAAAGAAGTTAGTTCATTAAATTCTTTACATTTGTTTTCATCATCAAGTAATTCTCACAATAGTTTTATTTCAGACCCTCATGACCCAGACACCAAAAGACCAGAAAGCTTCAAAGACCACAGACGTGTAGCTGTAAAAAGAGCAGTTAAGGAATCTGAGAAGGAAAGTTCTGCTGGAGGAGAAGACTTGGATAGCTATCCTGATTTTTTGCATAAAATGACTGTTGTTGTTTTACAAAAACTTAATTCTGCTGAAAAGAAAAATAGTTATGAAACAGAAGATGATAGTTCCTGGGATAATGTTGAACTAGGTGACTACACTACACAGACCATAGAAGATGAAAACTATAATGATCTTAATCAAGAACATGTAAACTTATTTCCTCTATTTAAAAGCAAGGTGGAAGGTCAAGAGCCTGGAGAAAATGCTGCCCTTAGTTATGATCAAAATGATGGCTTTTATTTTGAATATTATGAAGATGCTGGAACTAACAGCTTTTTACATGAGATGCATGATCCTCAGCATTTAGAAAATGCAGAAACTTCATTGTCAAAGCATGGTTCTGTTTTTCATTGGTCTGATTTGTCTCTTGAAAAGAAATCATGTCCTTACTGCCCAGCAACATTTGAAACAGGTGTTGGGCTGTCAAATCATGTCCGGGGACATCTTCACAGAGCAGGTTTAAGTTATGAAGCCCGTCATGTTGTATCACCAGAACAAATAGCCACAAGTGACAAAATGCAACATTTCAAAAGAACTGGCACAGGGACACCTGTTAAGCGAGTTAGAAAAGGTAAGTTCTCGTGTGGATAGTTTGGGCTAATATATCTGTTCAAATCCAGATGATTTGAAAGTTTTGTTTGAATTTGGTCTAACTAGAATCATATAATTTCACATTTCAAAGTTAAGTCATTTTTAGGGTGGTTAATTTGTAAAAAAAAAAAATTCTGATATTACTCTTAAAAATTGTTTTTTTAGCTATAGAGAAATCTGAGAGCACTTCAGAACACACTTGTCAGCTTTGTGGCGGTTGGTTTGATACTAAAATTGGATTATCAAATCATGTTAGAGGCCACCTGAAAAGACTCGGAAAGACCAAATGGGATGCTCACAAATCTCCAATCTGTGTTCTGAATGAGATGATGCAAAATGAAGAAAAATATGAAAAAATCTTAAAGGCACTGAACAATCGTCGTATTATTCCCAGACCATTTGTAGCTCAAAAATTTGCATCAAGTGATGACTTTCTCTCTCAAAATGTTATACCTCTTGAAGCATACCGTAATGGCCTAAAGACTGAAGCTTTGTCAGTGTCTGCATCTGAGGAAGAAGGACTGAATTTCTTAAATGAATATGATGAAACAAAACCTGAACTGCCCAGTGGAAAAAAGAATCAGTCTCTTACATTGATAGAACTTCTTAAAAATAAAAGGATGGGAGATGAAAGAAATTCTGTTTCTTCTCAAAAGATCCATAGTCAGACAGCAAGAAAGAGATTTGTACAGAAATGTGTTCTTCCATTAAATGAAGACAGTCCGTTGATGTATCAGCCACAAAAAATGGACTTGACTATGCACTCAGGTAAGAGGTCAATCATTTATGACTATCTTTACAATTTACATGTATTTCAGTTATGCTTTCTTTAGTGGAATATTTGTGGAAAATTCTTTCTAGAATCTTAAGCTACTTTTTTGTAGAACAGATTGATCATTTGATCATTTTTGTATAACTCATCAATTGATTCTCATCATCACTGTGCCTCATTTCTTGGTCTGAATGTAAGGTGAGAACAAAAGCAAAAGAAACCACAAATAAAAAGATGGTCTGTAAAATATTTTTTTTTTTTTTTTTTCCTGTGGCTGAAGGATGGTTATGGATGGGAGCTTTATGTTGTTCAAAAGCGTAGCATTACTAAAAAGGAAAACTCTGTCATATTTTTGCCAGTGCTCAAGAGTGTTATGTTTTCAATATTTAGTTATTGATTTTCCCACTGTTTAGGTAAAATAAAACAGATTCTTTAAACTGAATGGATTGGTGTCTGTTGTATGTTACGATTAACCTAAAGAGTCCTTTCCCTTTCTCCAATTCCTTATTGTATTGTGGGGTAGTTTGGTTTTGAAGAACTGTTGTGAGAATATAACATGTTTGCTTGGGTTTTTGGATTTTACAGTAGTGTTGTAATGGAAGAGAACAGATGATTTAGCTTAGTGCTTGTGCACCAGTAGTTCTTCCCTTTCAAAGGAATATTTTGAATATATTAGCAAATGATGTGGCAGATAAAGTAGCCAAACTTTATTTGGTATTGCAAGGTCTGGTATATATGTTTAGAAGAATTTTAAGTCTTTTCATCAGTTTCTTTTGGAGGTTAAGAATCTTGAAGGTTTACATAGTCTTTTGTTTCTTTTGGAGGTTAGGAATGTTGAAGATTTAATCTCATACTAAATTGTTTTCAGGTAATAGTTATTGGCCAATGGGTAATAATGAATATGATTACAGTAATGTTTATAAGTTTACTTTCAACAGGCTTTGGGATATCCTGAATATTTGTAATGCAGTTTTAACTTAAGGGATGATTTCCTTATATTTTAAGTGGTCTGAAAAATGACTTATCTAGTCTGAACTTCTGGTCAATAGGGCTCTTTCTTTCATACAAAGAGAGTCTTTCAGAGTCAGTAGTTTTCAGAAGGATAAAATGCAGGGAAGATGTGTTAGTTGTATTGACCAAGTACTTGTAGCACTCTTCATAGAAAGAAAGCATACTTTGTGGCTATCAAAGTAATGTTTAAGAAACCAGTTGAAACATGTTGGGGGAATGAGGGCTGTCTAAGAAGTTAGGAGTTTATTGTTTCAACATGTTTTCTTTCCTGTGATGACTAAGATGTTAGCTTGTTGATCATTTATTTAGCACAAAGATTTTAGCAAAAACTTCAAATCATTAACTTTCATTATTGATTGCGCATTCAGAGTAATGAACATAAAATGCCCTGAATAAAATGTTGTGTCTAACAGCTGTTCAGTGGTGTGTTTTACCACCTTTTCTCCCAGCCTTCATCAGAAAGCCTAATTTAGTATCGAGCTTTTTACGGTTTTTGTGGGTAAAACACTTTAATTACCACTTTGTCAACTAGACTTTTAAATTCTTTTTATTGGTAATGTTGTAAGCTTCTAAAACTTCTCAACAGAACTGTGCTATTCAAATCACAGGATTGTATTTTCTTAGGTCTAAGAAATGATCTGCGTAACACAGAAATCTGCAAGAAAGTGATAATAGGTGTTAAATCCAGAGGAGCTAAGAAGTTCAAGTCACTCCTCTTCCAACCTTCCAAAGAGCATGGGTTGACTCTAAATACTAACTACAAACTACTAATAGTTAACTTACTTTCCTCTCCTTATTTTAAGTTAAACTAACTCAATGAACGTTTCTAAACCCATCTTTATTATGGTACTTCTCTACACCCTTTAAGCTAAGAAAATTTCACTTTTTGAAGTGAGAACTGGATTATAGTTTTCTTTTGAATGATAGGTATGCCTGTGAAGCTTAGAACATGTGTGCATTGCAATACGACGTTTACAAGTGCTGTTAGCCTGTCCAACCACTTACGCGCTTATGCACGAAAGAAGAGTGCTGGACTTTTGACTGGTACAGGTATGTTTGAACAGATATCACAGCAAGTCTGTTTGATACAATACATTTTTTTTTCTCACCAGACTGGTGCTAATTCAGATGATATTTATAGCTTTCTTTGGTAAGCAATAGTTGAGTCTGAATACACATTAAATTTCAGCCTTGTAAACTATCTGATATAATTTTAAGCAAGTGACTCTTTTTTATTTGGCTCATATTGATTTGATTTGGAAAAAATAACCCAATAGAGGTGTGGAACTTTTGAGCCTATATTAATCGAATTGATTTTTAAATTTACCTATTTTTGATTTTTAAATTTATTTTTATTAGTAGATTCCAGTAAGACACCTCTCTTTGGTAAAGAAAAAAAATTTTTTTGTAGTTCTTTCTGGAGAAATGTTTTACTAGAAAAGAAACTCACTGTGAAATTAATATACAGAATTGATTAGAAAACTAAACAAACTAAAGAGTTTTCATTAGTCTATAGATTTTATCTTTGAAAGGGGCAAGCCTTAATGATGGCCCCTTGTGATAACTGAATAGATTTTTCTTTTAAAGCCCCTAAATTATATTTAGGATTAGTAAATATAGCTATATACATGTATCAGCATGCACATTTCTGTGTTATTTTTGGTTGGCTAGCCCAGCCTTGCAGATACCTCTTCATACCACTTATTTGTGAAATTTTTGTTAGCTTTCTCATATGTAATATGCTTGTTACCTTGCAAAATGCTTTGCTCTTTTGTTTGTAGTCTTTCAAGCTACCCTATGTCAGCAAATCCCCATTTCTCTCACATCTTAAAATATGCCCTTTTTTTTCTAAATACATCTATATGAATCTTTTTTTGTCTAAAATACTTTTTTCAATCTTTTTTATTTCTCTTGCTCTTTAAGATTACTACTTTCTGCTTTTTCTAGTTGTTGTTTACCCAACTTTTTGTTCTTCCTCATGTCCTATGACTTTCATCCAATATGTTCTTGCAAGCCAAAGAAACACTTATATTCACACTGACATCTTTCTTCTGCTTCTTTGCTTTATTCCTTGACTTTTGACATACAAATAATGAGGTTGACTGTTGACCATTTATAAGGGGAGTAGTGAGTTTTACTTTACTGGATCTGTATTCCTACTGTGGGGATTATAATTTTTAAATAACCCCACCTTCATTAGGCTTGTAAATGATTGCAGACATAAGATGCAAGGGGCAATGAAAATAAGCAAATATAGAAACACAGAATCATGACTAATGTTCTCATAGCCACTGCATCTTTATTGAATACTTTGTGTCAGATATTCTATGTAGTTTATATGCATACCATTTAAAAATAACCATATGAGTTGTAGGTACTATAATTTTCTCCATTTTACATAGGAAACTAGGGCTTGGAGAAATTTAGCCATTTGCCTGAAGTTATATAGTTAATAAATAGAAAACTTAAAATTCAAGTCAGGGTTGTCCTACCTTGGATCTTTGCTTTTAATCACTCTTCTCTGCTATATATAGGAGATTCTTTTCTTGGATTTCTTATTTTAGGATGAAAGTGATTGAAAGTTCTAAAAATAAAGTTAGGTTTAAGGTGGGAAGCATTCTGGTGAAGACAGCAAATAAGAGTCTGATTAGAGCGGGGACTTCTGAAATAATTAGGCCTAGATTAGATTTTTCAGAGCATGTAAATATTTTATTCTATTTGAAAAGATTATTCAAATATTCTGTGGGCCAGGGTCTTTCCTCTAGACTTTCTTGACCCATTTTTAAAAAATGCTTTTAACTCATCTGAAAATCTTTTAAAACTTGGGAATAGTTGCTTGTCAATAATGGCAGTAACATTACCTTTTATTTAAAAAAAAATATTGTCAGCAAGAAAGCAGAATGAATAGGAATATAGTCTAAGACATCGAGTAAAGAAGAGGATTTTGCTTCTAAAATATTATTAAAAATTCATATGTTACTAATTAAATACTATGTCAAAAGTGCTAAGAAAATAGATTGTGTATGTCAGTGCTAGGCAAGAGGAAGAGAAATGAAAACCTGAATAAAGTCTTCCTTCTGGAGAAACTGGTGTCCTTTTGAGGAAGAGAAATATTTATTCTAATTTATCTCTCTCCAGGTAGTTTTGAGTAGGCTGAGAAAGATACTCTTAGTTGCCCAGAATATGTATTTGTTCCTGACTCATATACTTCTACTGTGATGCTCCTCAATAATTTTTTGGATTGCTGATCTCTTTAAGATTTTTAAAAGCAAAATGTCCTATACCAGCAACATGGAATTATTCATCCATAGATAAAAAATTTTTCTGTGTGTAGTTTTTGCATATCACCCAAAGGCTGTCACTCAATGGGCCCTTCCAGTGGCAGAAGATAAGAGAATGGGGATGTCATATAAAAATGAAATAGAAAGAATACAAAGCTAGGAATATTAGAGCAGTAGCATATTTCTTTTTTTTGTAAGTAGAAGATACTTAAGATGTAAGAATAATTAATATCAAAACTAATTCTATCATCACAAGTATAAGTTAAAATGTCTTTCCTAATATTAATAAAAGGAACTGGTAAAGAAAGTAGGAGTTTTGAAATAGAATCCATACTTAGGTTAAATTGTTGAAAAAGAATAATTTCACAGATTATAATTTTCCTAGAATCTAGCTTATCTTCCATAGGTTCAGGTAAATTACTTAATAATTTTCCTATATCTTCAGTTATAATTTGTGAAGCCATTTTGATTTTTTAATGGATCATTGGCTAAAGATACTAGAATCAAAGGATTACTTCACATTCTATTTTATAAATTTAAACCAAACTTTTTAGTCAAGAATTGATTTGTAAGTAGAGGCCACACTAGTGATAGTCTTTTTCAAATTTTAGTTCTTTTGATTAATATTCTACAGACTCATACATACTTTATCCTGGTTAATTTTATATAGTTTCTTAGAAATATTAATTTTTATTAAAAATCAGAAACTTTATGGTATAATTCACATTAAGTGCTATTGACCTTATTTTCACTATTTGCTTTTTGTGCTTAGTATTTTACTTAAATGTGTTACATACTGGCAATAGGATAGTATTACTGAGTTTAATTAATAGAGTATTACACATACTGGTTTAGCCTTGTCCTGACTGAGTAAAGATGCCTCTTTTTGTCTTATAAGTGCCCTGAATTGGGTGACAAATGTTATGGTAGCCCTGGTTATTAGAATTTCTAAAACATTTTCAATGATAGAAGGTGAAGTTTATTTTACAAACCTAACCTGCAGTCAAGAAAAAATATTTGTATCAAGATCAAAGTAAGCCTGGTATGGTAGTTCATGCTTTTGTAATCCTAGTACTTGGGAGGCTGAGACAGGAGGATCCCAGGTTTGAGACCAGTTTAATAAGACCCTGTTTCAAAATAAAAAATAGTAAAATCATGGAGGGGTGAGTTCAATTCCCAGCACCACCCTACCCCCTACCCCCCAAAAAATCAAACTACGAATGAATTTCAACTGGTAAGAAAAGGGAAAAAGAGTCAGAGTAGAATGTTGTGAAACAAAAAATATCTGTAAGATGTTTGCATATTTGCACAGAACTTCTCATTGTTACTTATTCTGTTATTTCTTAAAAAGAAGGAAGAATAACAGGCTTTCAACATTATTATTGGGACTTAATTTTACATCTTGACCTCATATACAAATTTATACATACATAAAAGCCCTTTCATTCACATACCTGAATGGAATGTGATAAACTGTAATACTTCTTCTGTATGTTCTTACTCATTAAAAGTCAATACTAAGCCTGGCGTGGTGGTACACACTTGTAATCCCAGCATTCGGTAGTCTGAGAACGGAGGATTGCGGTTTGTGGACAGCCTCAGCTACTTAGTGAGGCCCTTCATAACTCAGTGAGACCTTGTTCCAAAAATAAAAAGACTAGCCAGCTATGGTGGCTCACACTTGTAATCCCAGTACTTGGTGTAGCTCAGAGGTAGAACCACCCCTAGGTAGGTCCAATCCCCATTATCATTACCCCCCTACTCAAAAGAAAAGAAGCAGATAAAAAACAAAATGTAAGCACAAAGGGTGAAATTTGGGGATCAACAGGTATACCACTCCTAAAAGACTTAAAGTCAACTTACTATAATAATACATACATACTCATGTTTGTTAGACAATTCACAATAGCCAGGCTATAGAAAAGCCCTAAGTGTCCACCAAAAGATGGATGGAAAAAGAAAATATGGTATATGTACACACAGTGGGGTTTTATTCAGCCTTAAAGAAAAATGAAATTGTGTCATTTGCAGGAAGATAAATAGAACTGGAGAGCCTTATGTTAAGAGAATAAGCCAGACTCAAAAAGTCAAGGGTTTATGTTTTTCATATGTGGAAACTAAAAAAAATAAAAAGGGATCTCATAAAAATAGAAGTCAGTAGAGGGGGGAAATGAGCGCTGGAGGAGGGTGAGGAAGGGGAGGTAATGATATATGAAATTGATCAAATTTTCTTATGTGAACGTCACAGTGACCCCCATTATTATACATAGTTACAATTAACCTATAAAAATGTTTTTAAGAAGAATAGACTTCACAGGAATGTTATTCTAATACAGCCAAGATTAAAAGGAACTAAAAATTTAACTTTAAATAATGGATATTAAAAATGGATATTTCTTACAATCAATACAGAAAAATGTGAAAATTTGCTAAAAAATAGTAGTAAAAGAAGAGGAAATTGTTGGAGAGTCTGATAACAGGGCAATGTTACTAGAAATGAACAGAAGGGATAATAGATATACAGCTAATATTATGGAAGTAAGTAGGACTTGGCAAATTAGAGATAGAATAATAATAAAGAGAAAGAATGGCTCAAGGTTTAAATCTTGTTCCTGGAAGGATGATTGCAATCATAGAGTTAATAAATCCACTTGGATGCTGTCTACTAGAAGGATAGACTTCATTTACTTCTGTCGGTTATTTAGCAACACATCACCTACCTAACCACTATCATAAAGTAAATAACCACACTTATTGAACCAGTGTTTTGGTCACAGTGACAAAAAGCTAACTTACATGGAAGATGATGGTGAAAATAAATATTTTTGAAGTTACTATTTGTATATCTGTATGCTTAATTCCTAATTGGAAGGGGAGCATTGCTTTTCATAATAATAAACCACTTAAACTGCTCATCTTAGAACAATAATTGGATTGACTTTGTTGCTATAGTTGTAAGCAAAGAATTCATGTTGGTAGCAGTAGGAGTAATTCTTTCCAGTTTCAAATTGCTGTAGAGAGTAAGGATTTAACAGATTTTCTGTTGGGGAGGCCTCGTTTTTAAGAGTGGGAGCTTCATGTAGTCCTTCTCATTTAGGGTACTAGCTACTCAGGACCCAGGAACTACTACGTAATTTGCTGAGTCTAGTGAAAAATTAATATGTAGTGTTTTGTTGCTTAAAATTACTAATAATTTTTAGAATGCATTAGCAAGTATAGGGACCTGAGCAGCTACATGGGCCACAGTGACATACTCATGAAACTAGTGTCGTGATACCTTATATAGACAGAAAAGTGTAAGCTTAGAAAATAAGAATAGCTTTTCAACATATGGCTACACCTTCCCCCCACCCTTGTTTTAAACAAGCTAACACATTTCTTTAAAAAATATTTTCCAGTTGTGCCTCAATGAAAAAATATGTTGTTTGTATGATCTTTTATATGCTTGGGGCATATGAACCTTAAAGGATTAGTGACAGCATTTAAAATTGAGTTTGTCTCACTCTTGTGTACCTATTGGTACATGTGCATTATCCTCTTTCCACCTCACCCCTGACACCTTCACCATCAGCTTTTTAATGGCAATAGAATGGTAGTTTGCCTATTTGTGCTATTCTATGTCTACTCTCTTCCTTATAGCTGTTGTTTACCCCAACTTTCACATGCCAATTAGATAGGAAAACATCTATTATGTTAGCTTTTACTGTACACCATTGCTATGGTTTGAATGATCCTTCTAAAATTCAGGTTGAATTTTAACCATTGTAACAGTTTAAGAGATGGGATCTTTAAGAGGTGATTATTACCACTGGGGCCCCACCCTGTTGAGTGACTGTTATGTGAAGGAATAGGCTAGTTATTGAAGGAGAAGATTCCTGATAAAGAGCCTGGTTTGCCCAGTTTTTTTGTTTCCCATGTGTTTACTTGCTTTTTTGCCATGTTATGATACAGTACAAAGACCCTCATTGGCCATAACAAGTATTTGAAAGTGTGAAAGCAGCTTAGGAACTGGTAATGAGTAGAGGGTAGAGGATGGAAGAATTTGGAGGAGCCAGGAGGAACAGGCTAGGAAAAGCTTGTATTGCCTAGGAGTTTTTTGTTGTTGTTGTTGTTTGTTTGTTTTGTTTTGGTTTGGTTTTTGGTAGGTCTAGGGATGAAACCCAGGGGCATTCGACCTCCAAGCTACACCCTCAGCCCTATTTTTTTTGTCTTTATTTTGAAACAGAGTCTCACTGAGTTGCAAAGGGCCTCACTAAGTAGTAGCTGAGGCTGTCCGTGAACCGCGATCCTCCTGTCTCAGCCTCCCAAATGCTGGGAGTGTACCTCTAGCATGTAACACCAGGTACGAGGTTCCAACTTGAAAGCTGAAGCCCTAACTGATCCCAGGAAAGCTATGGGAGCGGGGCTGCCTAGGACTTTCGGGGTCCAACCCTGCCTCCATTGTATCCAGGGGGCACATAAAAGGTTATTCTGTAGTTTTAAGGTTTAATGTTGTCTTCTGTTTTAGATTTTGGAATTACTTAGGGCTAAGTACTTATTTCTTCTTGTCTATTTTGCCCTTGTGGAATGAAAATGTATATCTTATGCCTGTCCTACCATCATATTTTAGAGGTAGAAATCTTACTTTGACTTTATAGGCTTAGTAGAAATCTTATTTTGACTTTGTAGGCTAATTTAGTGGAGGAAATTTGCCTTAGGATCGATCAATTGTGCCTTGATCCTCACATACATCTGATTTTGATGAGACTTTGAATTTTTGGCCTCTTGAGTTGGTGCTAGAACTTTTAAATTAAAAGACTTGTGGGGTTATTTGGATAGAATGGATATATTTGTATGTGAGAAAACATGAGGTGTGGGGGGTCAGGTACAGTATTGAGCTCTGTGGTTTGGACTGTCTCCTCCAAAGTTCTTGTTGAAATTCTATTGCCTTTGTAACAATAGGGCCTTTAAGAGGCGATTGGGTCCTTAAGGCTCTATCCTCATAAATGGATTTGATGCAGTTATTTTGGGAGTGTATGATGCATCACAGGAGTGGGTTTCTGATAAAAAGGATGGGTTTGTACAATTTCCTCTGTCTTATGTATGCTCACTCTCCCTCTGCCATGTATGACTCAGCAAGAAGGCCTCATCCAGATGTTTATCCCATGCCCTGGACTTCCCAGCTTCCAGAACTGTGAGCCAAATTTCTAACTTATCCCACCTGGTATTCTGTTAAAACAGCAGATGATGGACTAAGACATCTAGAAATGCCAACAATCAGGGAAGAAACAGATGAAAGGAACTAATAAAGACTTGAGCTGGGGAGGATCGTTGCAAATAAGATTTTGGTGATAAATGTTATGATATGCTTCTGTATCACAGAAGTTTCAGATGTTTTGTGAAATCCTTATTTTCTGAAGTCATTTTTACAGTGAAGAAAAAAATGAAATTCATTATAAACAATGCAATTATTGTATTGAATGGGCAGAAAGGTGGAAAAGGCAAATATTTTATTTAATAATGTTAGAGCAAAAAGTCACTTCTTTTGTTCTCTGTATATAACTACTAAATAATTGTTTGAAAAATAGATGTGAGTTTGTATTTCTGTATTACCTATGATATGCTATTCACTGATCTGGCTTGATGTTTGGGACGTGTTTCATACAGTATTGTGTTCTTTTTTTGAGAATTCATTGTGTATCACTTTCATGGTTCTGTTTGATCAAAATAGCTGTGTATTATAAAACTATTTGTATATGTCTTTACAGCTCAGTTCATTTTTCTCACAAGTAAATTATTTCCAATACAGTTTAGACCTTTCATAAAATCAGATAACTTCAAAGATTTTTGACAGTCTTGTGGTCGAAGTTGATCACTTTTGAACAATTTTCGGCCACCCTAAAGAGCCACCTCAGGAAAGTTTGAGTAATTGATTCTCATGTACGTGTAATGTGCATGTATGTATATGTGTGTGTCAGACAGACACTGGGAGTTGAACCCAACAACATTCTACCTCTACACTACACCTCCAGCCCTCTTTATTTTGATATGGGATCTCGCCAAGTTGCGGAGTGCCTCACTAAATATGCTCAGGCTGGCTTCAAATCTGTGATCATCGTATCTTAAGCCTCCTAAGTACTGGGATTACAGATATACACCACCATGCCGGCTTGGTTTATTTCTTTCTAAAGAAACACACATATAATTCCAGTAATTGGGAGGCTGAGCCAGGAAAGTCTCAGGTTCAAGACCAGCCTCAGCAATTTGGGAGGCTGAGACAGGAGGATCACAGGTTTGCGGTAACCCTCAGCTACTTAGAGAAGCCTTCTGCAACTTAATGAGACCCTGTTTCAAAATAAAGAATAAAAAACTGGGCTGGGGATGTAGCTTGAAGGTAGAATGCCCTTGGGTTCAGTCCTCAGCACTGCGCGCGCACACACACACACACACACACACACACACACACACACACACACACACATGAGACCTCATTTTAAAGTAAAAAAGGAGTTGGGCATGGTGACTCACACTTGTAATCCCAGTACTTGGGAGACTGAGACAGGAGGATTGCAGGTTCACAGCCAGCCTCAGCTACTTAGGCCCTCTGCAACTTAGACCCTGTTTCAAAAAGGATAAAAAATAAGAGGCTGGGAGCCAGGGGTGGTGGTGCATGCTTGTAATCCCAGTACTTGAGAGCTTGAGGCAGGAGGATCATCAGCCACCTGTAACAGAGAGGGAGAGAGAGGGGGAGGGGGGAGAAAGGGGGGAGGAGGAAGGGAAAGTTTGGAGGTAGAATGCCCTGGGGGAGGGGGAAGGGGAGGAGGAGGGAGGAGAAAGTTGAGGGTGTGTGTGTGTGTGTGTGTGTGTGTGTGTGTGTGTGTGTGTGTGTGTGGTACTAGGGGTGGAACCCAGAGGCTTTCTACCTCTGGGCTATACTCCCAGACCTTTTTTATATTTTTTATTTGGAAACAGGGTCTCACTAAAGTTGCTGAAAGCCTCACTAAGTAGCTGAGGCTGGCTTCAAACCTGTGCGATCCTCCTGTCTCAGCCTCCCAAGCACGGGGATTACAAGCGTGCGCCACCACGCCCGGCTAAAGTTGAGGGTATAGCTTGGAGGTAGAATGCCCTTGGGTTCAATCCTCAATACAAAAAAAGCAATTAGAGTCAGAAGAAAACTTAAGAATTTCTAAAACTGATCTAGTTTTGTGCATATTTTAAATATGGATTCAATATCAGATGTAAAATAGTTTAGAAATTAAAAAGTTGTATGGGACTTTCTTTAACACTAATAAGTACAAATAAAACCCTACAATGAAGAAAGGCTTTGTATAATGAAGTTATTTGGATTATTCACATAAGCAACTTTGTTATACCTTTGCCTGTTTATCACAAATGTTAATGAGCTCTTGTATGCTATAATTGAGTATTTTAGAGATATAAATATAGAATCCTTTTACTAATACTAAATATTAATTATAGAATACTTTAATATTCTAGGGATTCCTGGTATAGCCCAGAATAAAACTTTTTTCTCTATATATATAATGAAAAACTGTTAAATTAGAGTGTTTGCATAACAGACATATTTGTGTATCATCTTTTCATTTAGTGGTTACCATATAGATATCCTCTTTGTGTACATGTTAACACATTACTCAGCTCCTTATAGATTTTTTTTAAATGTATAGGCAGCATTACAGGACTAGAGCTGGTATCAGAAAAGAAAACTTGTCCTGCTAATTGTATTCATGTTTCAAACATGTACTAAAAGTATATTTCAGAGACTAAGAATTTTTTTTTTTTTTTTTTTTTTTTTTTGGTGGTACTGGGGTTCCTTGAAGCCCTTCTACCTCCGGGCTACACTCCCAGACCTATTTTTTTTACATTTTTATTTGGAAACAGGGTCTCCTAAGCCAACGTGCGTGGCTGGCTTCGAACCTGCGCAATCCTCCTGTCTCCGCCTCCCAAGCGCGGGGATTACAAGCGTGCGCCACCACGCCCGGCAAGACTAAGAAATTTTTTAAGTAATGATGAAGATATACACTGGCACTCAAGTTTAATTTTTTTTTTTTTTTTTGGTGGTACTGGGGTTTCTGGAAATCCTTCTACCTCTGGGCTACACTCCCAGATCTATTCATATATCTTTTTTCTTTTTTTTTTTTTTTTTTTAATTTGGAAGCAGGGTCTCCTAAGCCAGCGAGGCTGGCTTGGAACCTATGCAATCCTCTTGTCTCCGCCTCCCAAGCGCAGGGATTACAAGCGTGCGCCATCACGCCCGGCAGAGGTCTTGAGTTTTTAATTTCTAAGCCTTATGTTTATGTTTTTAAGTATTTTCAGTGTATGAGTTTCTCTAACCTTACTTAGGGCCACAGCTACCAAAAATTAACCAATCATATGCTGGCAGAGTTGTTCTGCTTTTCAAGATCATAATACTTTCAAAAAATTGTTATCACAAAAACAATGACATTCTCATTTAAACTTTAGATCTAATCATTCACAAAAGCCTAAAACTTCAGTTAAAGTCCATATAGTATCAAAAGTCAAAGGATATTATTTTTACTCTATTATAAAGTCTAAAATATTTCTGTACCTCAGAGTACACATGTCCAGTTCCATTTCAAAATGTATCATCTAAATGTGACTTACATGTTTTGTCATTGATAAACATTCTTTGTATACTTTATCATCATCTTCTGTCCTTCTTCCTCATTTTGCTTTACACCCCTAATATTAGCATTCTGTGAACATAGTTTTTAAGGGTTGTTTTTAATGTATTCTATTTGTATCCTATGGTAATTTATTTACATTTTAAAAGGAGTTTGAATACAGTATGGCAATTTTGACAACCAGCAAGCTCATCAAAGTAAGATTCTACCTGTAATCTCATAATATACCAAATGCTTGCTCTGCTCCACATTACAGAGGCAGTGATTGTACATGGTTTATCTTATAGGTGGAAAAAGTAGCTTATGTGTAGAAGGCACTTAATCTTTTTAATTACCTGAACTCTTAATAGTGTATCAATCATTAAAATCCACTTAAATTCAAATTACCAGAGCAACCAGGAAAATATGCTACTGGTAACAAAGTACATGGTACTTTTTTTTCATACTAGTTGTGAAACCCCTAGTTTCTACACATAAGCTAGACTTATTAGTGATTCTATCTAAAATAGTGAAGAATGTGTGGCTGCAGCAGCATATTTAAACAAATGTTGCAGAGGTATTGGATTAGAATGTTACTTAATAGAACAGACTCCCATTCATATGCTGTCAAAATGTCGGTGATTAGTTACTGGGTTTTGCTTTATTTTTACCCTAGAAGTTTTGTTGAGTTCCTACTGTGTGTCAGGCTCTTGACTGAGATAACTAGTGAAAACCTTGTAAGGTTTTTCTTTTTCCAGATTGTGTTTGTTTAGCTTTGAGTTAGCCATTCTTTAATACTTGACTTCCAGTAGTTCTTTACTTACTACTGTGGACTCTTGTTCTAAACGCTAAACAGAAAATTTAACTGTGAGTCTTAGATTTTGCTTTTAAACAGGCAACAGGAAGCTGAGACCAATGATTTGAATGAGATTTAGGCTTCTTATGTTTATTAATTTTCTGTGTGGCATTTCTGTCAGCAGTGCTACTTGCCTACTGTAAGGAACTATGTTTACTGGTTTTTTAATAGTGTCATCTGTTCTTTTGGAATCTGGACTTTGAACAACTCAGTTCACAGAATCATTGAAGAGCCAGTTTCTGTTCTCTCTTACTTAGAATTTTTTCAGGAGATTTCACATGACAGAATAAGAGAAGAAAAGCCATTTGAATGACTCTTCTGTTACATTTGAATCCCTGTCCCTTGGATCTCTAGAGATAAACTCTTACCTTCTCTTTCTGCTAATTGACAAGCAGCAGCCTGGATTACTATCATCCCTTTGGCCAAAGGAATGGAGTATCTGTATTCAAAGACTTATAAAACATTATGTCTATCTATTTCAACCTATAAAAAGTATCTTTTTCTTTATTAAATCAGATTTTTGAATAAATTATAAGTCAAGTAATAGAATTTCAAGAACAGTTAGCATTAAAATTTTTATTTGCCCTAATATAAAATCTTTTCTCCCCTCTCTTAATCAATTTTTAAAATAAAATATTGGAGAAATATAAAATGAAAAATGTAAAGAATAGGTAGCATCAAACACTGAATCCAGCTTTAATTGATGTGAGATAATAATGGATTTATATTTTTTCTAGTAAAATAAAATTTATATTTGCATGATCATACATGTAATATAGATTGAATTAAAAAATGAAAGTTGAGCTTTTCCCCTTGAATTGCTGTGAAAATTGATTTTATTACATTGTTTTTGTTCCCTTGCTCATTTTTAAAGCATGTGAAACCTACTTATTAGAGTAATAATCAGAAACAAATTTAGTTTTTTAATGATCTTAAAATGATTTTCCTGGAAATAAGGAGATTTAACCAGATGTTAAAATATGAGTGAGCAAGAGTAGATTGACCCTTATTATAATTGTTGATCAGCTTAGTAGTTTCCATTTATTTAGTTACATTTTTTTTTCAGTTCTAGTTTGGTATGGTAAAGCATTATTTGAAAAAAGTCATGTAGGACAAATGGTTGCAGATAACATTACTGCTGCTTTTAGAGATTCAGCTGCAAGTTAGTGCATGCCTAAGCAAATAGGGAAATAAATGCAAACTTTCTGACTTGATTTAGGTGATCTGACTTCTAAAAATATGCTACATATGTATATTTTAAAATGTATAAAGAATGTTAAGTCTTTCTTTTCTCTTTTTTAGCCTTAGATTGTAAGCAAAAGAAATCAAGGTCAAGATCTGGAAGCAAGAAGAAAATGCTAACATTACCTCATGGTGCTGACGAGGTTTACATTCTCCGATGCAGGTATATTGCCACATCTGATCAGTTTCTTCAGATTTTGCTTTGAGACATATTAGTTATCTTAATTTGTGGCACAGTACATTCTCAAACACTCAAATTTTAAATGGACTTTTGAAGACAGGCTTGAAGTCTTTTACTTATGCTATAATGTTCTTCAATAATTAATGAATCAAATTTTATACAGTAGCCAAGAACCTCTGTTATTTATAAAGGTAGCTTTTAGTTGTTGTGTTTTGTTTATTTGAATTAATTTGATACAGTTTCATTATTTACTCTTAAATTTCTGCTTATTGGGAATATATTTTTCTTTCCCTTTATCTATACTTCCTTCCATACACTCACACAGAAATATTCTTAGACATGAGATGTATAGGTATTAGAACTGTTAATTTAACCTAAATAATGTACCTGCATCTATAAAATTAATGGAGTTTATTATAGCTGTTACTAAACATAGGAATTAGTAGTTTTGATAGTGTAGTGAATCACCAGCTTTATTTAGAAACTTTCAGACAAGTGCTATCTATAGTATGTGGTAAAGTTTATTTCTTATGTTTTATGGATTTTATGTGAATTAGTTTTAAATAAAAGGAATTGGTTATATTAAGAGAACTGTTACCAACTTCTTCTATAGGTTTTGTGGCTTAGTCTTTCGAGGACCTTTGTCTGTTCAGGAGGACTGGATTAAGCACTTACAACGACACATTGTGAACGCTAATCTTCCACGGACTGGAGCTGGCATGGTGGAAGTCACATCACTACTTAAAAAGCCTGCTTCCATTACAGAAACTTCATTTTCTCTATTAATGGCAGAAGCAGCTTCATAGAACCGGGATTCCTTTTAAATAGCATATTTGAATTGGATGTAAATTTGAAATTGTCTTTCTTTTTGTAAGCCACGTTAAGTTATCTGTTTATAAATACTAAAGCAGGAAAATGGGGAAAATTGAGTTACAGTGACATCAGAGCAAATTGAATACTTAAAAACAGTAAGTAGTCTATATATTTTATATAGGGTGGGAGATGTGTTTTTAAGATTTACTAAGTTTTTGTTGGTTAACTGTTCACTCAATAAAAGATCTTACATGTAAGCAGCCATTTATAAACTGTTGCACATGGATATGTATAGACAGACTTATTGGAAAATTATGTTTTCTGCAGTGTTACCAGAATCAAGGCTCTGTTTATTCCCCACAAGACTTGCATAGAAAAATAAGATATTATATTTTGTTTGTATGTATTTAGTGTTTTGTATAATACCAGGAACTGCTAACTAAATTTACTCAACTTAGGGCATTAAATATCATGTACTTCATAGTTTGAGACTGTTCACTCAAATAGGGCAGAGTACTATTCTATCTAGTTGTGTAAGTGTTTTTTAAAAATCACACGAAACGGTTTTTTTTATACTAAAAAGTGGAGGGAGATTTGTTTAAACAAGTATTTCTAAAAGAAATATGTACATAGTCCTGGAAATTATTTGTGGTAAGGAAATATTCTTTACTCCAGTTGCATTTCTCAGACAATAAAGTGGTGCATCCATGCTACCTCCTACTTTGTCAACAAAGATGCTATTTACCCTTTACATTTTTGTATCATAATAGATTTTAAAAATCTAATGTTCTTTATTGCAAGACATCCTTTTGTTAACAGATTTGTTTCTTTTTAATGTTTTACCTGAAATTTGACATGCTTACAAGACAGGTTTGCCTCTTACTTTATTTAACATTGTAGAAATGTAATAAACAGTGCTCACTACACAATTTAGAATAGGCTTTCTCATTTATATTATCTTCCAAATTTGATCAGTTAGCAAAACTTAATACACCAATTAAAATATTTCTACATATGATGAGAATGTTTACAATTTAAATTTTAGAACTTGTTTTGGATGTGATTATATGTACGAAAATTGTGTAACACTATGCTCATGCTAAGAACCGACATAACGGAATTACTGAAATAAATGTGCTGTGAGGAATGGACAATCTGGTGCAGGTGTCTTGGTCATGATAAATTGTGACTTTTCTTCTAAATTATTTCTAAAAACAACTTATTTTTATCTGAAATTAGATTCCTTTACAAAAAACAGTTTCGTATGCAAGCACCATTTCATTTAATTTCATGTAGTTTGGCTAATATTCAACTGAGGATATGCATTGATACTTTTCTTCATATGTAAATAAAGTTAAAAACAATTAAGGAGTATTTTGGTAGCGTTATATACATACCTCACTGCCAGTGAAATTGCTTTCTTATGGTATATCTCCTTACCAGAAAAATCTCTAAATAAAAAAAGACTTAAAGAAAATTATTATGTTTATAATGTGAAGTATTTTTTGTCATTGGTGAAAATAGTCTACTTGAGATTGTGTTGCACAGATTTAAATTGTTTATATATGCCAGTTTACAAGATTGTTTCTAGAAACAGTACATTGGCTAAATTAATATATGTCAGAAAGATAACTTTCCCCCTTTCATGATTAATTAGACATTTTAATCTGCAATCATTTTATATGTGAAATTAGGAGGTTAGAGTAAATGTATCATTCCCACCCAAGGGTTTCCTGATTCCCAAAATACTACATAAAGGAGAAACACAAGTTGTTGTTCTTCAGGTTTTTTCAAAAGGCCTAATAGGTTCTTTACTTTTGACTTGAAAGTATAACAAGTCTGTATATGTTGGTCATGTCTTACTGAGCAAGTTTCATTGACAGTTATATCTCTCTGATAAGAGACGGGGATGTTCTGCTAAGTGACACAGGTTGCCCTCAAATTAACAAAACCCCTGCCTCAGCCTCCATAGTAGCTGGGACCATAGGCACACTCCACCACACCTAGCTCAATGTATTTTTTTTTTTTTAATCGTCAAACATACTACATAGCAAGTAGAGTTCAGAAATTAAAACGAAAAACTATACGTTAGAGGTTCTAGTCCAAAGACTAGCAATTGTTAGAGCCTCTTTCAGCCCTAATTCTTAGAATTTTATAATTTTGTCTTATCAAAACTATTATGTATGAATACAAGAAGAGTTACTATTTAAAAGTAATATACATTGCCATATAACTTTCAGGTAATTTATATCTCTTAGTATAATCCTAGACAAAATCTAATTGAAATCTACTCTGAAAATCTCCTGATGGAGGGAGGGTTTATTAAATATGACTTGTTTTATATCTTCTGAACAAGTTGGTAGAAAAAGGTTATTTTGAAGTGCACACCTGTTCTAGCTACTACATAGACTGAGGTAGGAGGATCTCTTGAGCTCAGGAGTTTGTCAGCCTGGACAATATAATGAGATACTGTCTCAAAAAAAAAAGTTGTTTTTAATTTATATATATTTGATTTCTTAAAGATACAAATCCAAAGAGTTGTTTGTAAGCTGCTGGGGGGTGGGGTGCTGGAGATTGAACCCAGGGACATCCGGGCTCTGAGTTACACCCCCAGCCCTATTTCATTTGTTATTTTGAAGTAGGGCCTTGCAAAGTTGCAGAGGCTGGCCTCAAACCTGTGATCCTCCTGTCTCAGCTGCCACACCTGGACACAAATTATACCCAGGGTTTTTCTTTTGGGTCTTTCTATGTTAACTTTCAGTTATTGCACTAATCCCTTGGTTATATGTGCTATTTCATTTTTTCATATTAACTCTTAGGAATCCCACTAATCCTTAGGTTATACTTTTTGTTTTATTTTGCATTTGCTTATGGTCACTTTTGATGAAGAACAGTTTCTTAGTTTTAATATAATCAAGTTTATCCTTTTACATTTCTTACTGTCATTCTTGGTTTTTGTTTGTCAAGGTCTTTATTCATTTATTTCTTGAATAATATTACCATGAGGTCTGGAATTCTAGATTGGCAGTTATTTTCCTTCAACATATTGAAGCTATCAGTCTACCACTTTCTTCCTTGTTCTTGCAGGTCCAACTGTTGTCCTTTTAGAAATAATCTGTCCTAAATTTCCTAGCTGCTTTTATCTTTCTCTCAAATTTTCTAAAGCTTTGCTATAGTATATCCATGTGGGGATTTTAAATAGTTATTCAATTTCAGGATCTCTTTTAGATTTTTAGATTCGGGAAACTATCTAGCCATTGTCTCTCAACTAATTTTTCTGCCCTATTTTCTTTCATATAGGTTTTTTCTTTTAGGAACATGATATGTTTTTTCATCTATCTTCATCTTGTATTTGGGACTCCCAACTAAATATATGCTAGATTTGTCTTTTTTAGCCTTACTTTGTTCTCTAGGGATTGTTTTAACCTTCTCTCTTTTCTCTGTATCTCTCTGGGCTTTAATCTCTCTTGACTTCCTCTTCACTAATATTTTCAGCTATTATTAAGCCCATCCACTAATGTCTGATGTCTTAATTTTATAATTTTGTTTGGTTATAGAATATCTATTGCTTCTTTTTCAGTTATACTTTTTCTTGGTTTCTAGGACCCTGGCTTTTTTTTTTCTTAATAGGTCCATATTATATTCTACATTTGATAATGCTGGAAAAAATAATTGTGATTTAAATAAATATGATTCTCTTCATGGTTGATTTTTCTATTTGTACATGGTGTCTGGTTTTCTTTTGTGCCTGAATGTTTGACTATATTTTGAATGTTATATTTGAAAACTATTGGTAACTACTTTGAGGCCTACAATAGTATCTTCCCCCAGAGGATTATAATTTACTTCTGCCACATATCTAGGACTGCTACTAGTTTAGAAAACCTTAATTCATGATAAATTTTGAATTTACCTGATCTAATCAGGTAAGCAAAAGTTAGGTTATAAGCTAAATTTGGGGAAGGCTGGTTTATATCTGGTTTCCTTTTGTCCTGTGGGTATAGTTTTATTCTGCTAGACCCATGATACCATCAAATATGCAACTAATTTGGGAGGCTAGAATCATAGATCTGAGGCCAGCTTGTGGTAACTTGGCCAAGACCCTGTTTAAAAATAGAAAGGTCTGGAAGTGTAGTTTGATGGTAGAATGCCTCTGGATTCAATCCCCAGCACCCCCCCCCCCACACACACACACCATGAACCCTGATATCTTAGGTATTCATACCATACAGGACATGTCCTCTGGGCTAAAATAAAGTTACTCCACTAAGTGGCCTCACTAAGGTTCTTTTTCTTTCTGACTCAGTAAATCTTTATTATCCTGTTAGCATCTGATGCTTGTATGGCATTTTTGTTTTTATTAATCCATCATTTTAAGAAATCCTTACATACATTTCTGAGAATAAGAGGTTTTTGTATTGGTTTACTCAATACTACTTTTCTAGAAGAGTTCTGATACATAGAATATGCCCAGTGAAATAGTTATTACCCAATGGTAAAGTGAAGGAGCCTACTTTAAAGCAAATTTAAATGGGGTAGAAAATCCATTTTCCCCCTTTTCCTCTTGAAAATAAGTCTTGGCTACTTTTGGTTTTTCTCTTCTACATGTATTTTAGAATTGTTTTTCCAAATCCTTGTGGAATATCTAGTTTAGAAGACATTTTTTAGGATTTCCCTAAGAACCGTACTGTAATTTGTGGAGAATAGAAAAATGTAGGTCTTTTCTTTTAGGAACTTTCTATTTATCTTCATCTTGTATGTGCTACAGGAAAGTCTCATAGTTTAATAGATATTCCAGATTTCTTTCAATTTTATTTCTGAGCCAGGTGTGGTGATGTATGCTTGTAATCCCAGCATTTGAGAGGCTGAGACAGGAGGATCGCAGTTTGCAGACAGCCTCAGCTACTTAGTGAGGCCCTCTGCAACTTAGTGAGACCCTATTTCAAAATAAAGAATAAAAAATGGGGCAGGGGGTATAGCTTGGTGGTAGAATACCGCTGGGTTCCATCCCCAGACCCGCAAAAAATAATAATAATAATCTGTATATTTTAGTTTTTTTGCTATTGTAGATAGAGGTTTTCTCACCATATTGCTGATGTAAAGAAAAATTATTGGTTATCTGTCAGTCTTGGTAGTCTCTCTTACCTTATTTTTGCACTTAATTATTTGAAATTTGTAGGTAGCCAGTCATCTGAAAATTATGACTGGAAATCTCAGAGCTTTTTAGTATTCATTATCGCTATTCTTTTTCTTATGTTTGTACATTTCACAGTGATAGCTTTCATTTCTCTCTTGCTGATTGTAATGAGGACACTTGTGTTTTATCATTACTGATTTGAAGACAGTTTCTTACTGGATAAGAAGTTTTTTTAATTAAAAAATTAAGAGCTAGGCATGGTGGTGCACACTTTGTAATACCAGTACTTGGGAGTCTGAGATAGGAGGATCGCAGGTTCATGGCCAGCCTTAGCTACTTGTGAGGCCCTCTTCAACTTAGTGAGACCCTGTTTCAAATAAAAATTAAAAAAGGAACTGGGGGTATAGCTCGAAGGTAGAATTCTCCTGAGTTCAATCCCCAGTACTGAAAAAAAAAAAAAAAAGAAAGAAATATCAGTTTTAGTAAGTATTTCTCGGCATCAGATTGCTCTTGATGTTAGTAAAATGCATTAATATGCTTTTATTTTTATTTTATTATTTCTGATGGTACTGGGGATGGAACCCAGGAGGGGCCTTCTACCTCTGAGCTACCCTCCCAGACCTGTTTTATATTTTATTTGAAAACAGGGTCTCTTAAGCCTGCTGAGGCTGGCTTCGAACCTGTGCGATCCTCCTGTCTCAGCCTCCCAAATGCAGGGATTACAAGCATGCACCACCATGTCTGGCCATTAATATGCTTTTAAAGGTTGAGCCATCTTAAAATTCTCCTCAAGTCATTAGAGATTGGTTATTGCTGTAAACCTCATCTACTTCTCTTTGTTTTACTGAGAAATATTTTTCATGTGTGTTTATTTCATGTGTGTTTTCATGTGTGGCAATACTATTCTTTTGCTTCGCTTGCCTGGATTTTGTGTCTAACCTGGGCTTACCTCATAAAATGAGTTAAGCTTTAAATTTGTGCTCTGGAAGAGCTGTTATAACATGGACAATATTGCTTTCTTAAAGATTTGCTAGTACTCATAAACTCATCTTAGTTATCTTTTTTGTAAGTTTTATTTTTACTTGACAAATAACAATTGCATGTAATTTGGGGGCATAATATCCCATTTTAGATACATGTATACATTGTGCAGTGATTTATCATTTCTTTGTGATGAGAACACTTAAATTCTCCTTGGATATTTTGAAATACACAAAATATTAACTATGTCACCTCACTGTAAAATAGAACACCAAAACACATTCCTTCTGTCTAACCATAACTGTATCCATTGACCAATATCTCCTCCGAGGACCCCATGCTGCCCCCCCATTATTATTTCTTCTACAATCATAGGATCTTATGGGATTTTTTAAATCTGTTTTTATTAGTTTTTTTTAGTAACCTGCTCTTGATATTTTATTTATTACCTCAACTTTTCTACCAAGTAGAATATAAAGTTTACTTCTAGCCTTTCTGAATTTGTAATAAGTACATAGAAGGCTATTTTTCTATGCACAAGAACATGACCATATTCCACAAGTTTAGATATTTTAGAGCTATCATTGTTTACTTATTATATTACATTTCAACTTTTATTTTCTTTTTAACCAAATACTACATTTTGTGAAATTTTTGAAGTTTTCTCTATGGTCTGAGATATATAGTTAATTGTTGGTAATATTCATTGTATTTGAAAACATTGTAAACAGTTTCTGGATTTAAGATTATAGAATTATGTACTTATATGATACATAGTTCATATATATACATATTTTAATTGTGATTTATATCATATATTTAGGGTTTAATTGATACTATTAAAATTATCTATATCTTACTCATATGTCCCCTGGTTTACCTACCAGATTCTATGAAATATAGGTTAGGATTGCAAGGTGATTGCTGTGTATTAGTTCTTCCTACCCTCAGTGTTTGCTTTTTATATTTCCAAACATTGTTTTTAAGTGTTGGAAGGTACATGACTATTAAGTCGACTTGTTTTATTGTTTAGTTTTTCAAATACCAAATAAAAAGGCCTTTTTCCCCTTCCTTTCTACTACCATTTTATTTTAGGTTTGCCTTTTATCAGTGACAGATAACTAGATTCTCTTATTTTCCCAAATTGAGATGAATAAGTGAATACAACAATTTGAAATTTAGTGGTTATATATGTTTGCATTTATTCTGGCAATATTTTGTTTTTATGTATTGTACTTATTTTTTCCCATATTTTATCTGATTGAATTTTTCATTATTATTATTATTATTATTATTTCTTTTTTATGCTGGGAATTGAACCCAAGGGCATTCTTCCTCCGAGCTATACCCCAACCCTATTTTGTTTTTATTTTGAAACAGTCTCACTAAGTTGCTGAGGTTGGCTACAAATCTGCAAGCCTCTTTGCTTAGCCTCCGGAGTACTGGGATCACAAGTGTGTGGTACCATGCCCAATTTATTGGCTTTTTTTTTTTTTTTTTTTTTTTTTTTTTTTTAGCTGAATGCAGTGGTACATGCAGTACTTGGGAATCTGAAGTAGGAGAATCACAGATTTGAGCCATCCGTGCCTAGAACCTGAAACAGAGAGGCTTTGTTTTAAAACAAAAAGGGCTGGATGTGCAACTCATTGGTAACATACTCCTGGATTCAGTTCCCAGTACCCTCCACACCCTTTTTCCTTAGATATAGATGTACTTTTCTAGATTTTCTTGCAATTTAAAAATGATTAAGTCTTTCATCCATTCGATATTAATTTTTGTGATATAGCATGGGACATTTCTCCTAAAATGGATAATCAGATATACCAATCCATTTATTAAATATTTCTTTATCACATATAAAATTCTCATGTATCTTGTGTATGCAACTGGAATTGCTATTCTGTTCATCTGTTCTTTCTTTTTCCAAGTCAATATTATACTTACTGCATTGTGATTTTTTGTTTTAATACTATGTTCTGATAACAGTAAGTTTTTTGTCCTCCTAGAATCTACTTAAACCTCCTAACCAGGCACAGTGATATACCCCTATAATCATAGTACTCGGGGGGACTGAGACAGGAAGATCACAGGTTTGAAGCCAGCCTCAGCAATTTAACAACAAAAATACACTTACATCCTTCAAATACTCATCATCGTAAGAGATATAGTTTTGAGTTCCTGAGAAATCTTTCTTCCGTTCAAATTTAGTTTTGCATAGCTTACAGTGTTCCTTTTTTCTTGTTCCATCTTGAGGTCTTTTTTCTACTTTGGTGTTTTCCTTTTGCCCAAAAATGTTAAATTGAATAGGTATAAAGGATTCTTGGAAGTAGTCTTTTTCTTTCAAGATGCGTGCGTGCACCAACTGTTTTGTTGCTAGTGTGACTTTTTTCCTTATAAGTAATTTGTTCTTTCTTTCTGGATGTTTATAAGATTTTCTGTTTATCCTTAGAGTTTATAAACCTTACCAAGAATTCCTAATTTGTGCTTCTTTTCAATCAGTACAACCTGGAACTTAATAGTAGAACCAGTCTTTCTCTAATGCAGTTAAAATTTTTACTGTTACCTGGTAAATAATTTTATCTTTTCCATTATTTTCTTTTTCTAGGATTCCCATTATCTACATTTCTTTGATATTCTTCAAATCTTTCACTTATGATTTCTGTTCATGTGTGTTTGCTTTATACTTTGAGATATATCTTGTACGTACATTGACCATCTTCCTTTTAAAACCATCATTTAAAATTCCCTCTCATTCCATTACTTGGGAGGCTGAGACAGGAGGATCATAGGTTTGCAGCCAGCCTCAGCAACTGAGTGAAGACCCTCTTTCAAACTAAAAAATTAAGGTTCTATCCCCAGTACCCAAAAAAAAAAAATCCTATTTTGAAAATAATACTGAGCATTTAGAAGCAGTATGTGTGTATGTACATGCATGCATGTGCAAACTCATCCTATACTTGAATCTCAAGTGCTCTTATTTTTATTTGTGTTTTTATCTCTCTTTATTTCTCTTTTATTGAGGGAGGGCCTATTCTGATTATTCAGGCTTTCCTCTAATTCCAGCCACCTTACAAGGGTGGTAGATATTTTTTTTCCTTGCAAGCTCACTGGGTTCTGGTCTATCGGAATAGTCTATATGTTAGTAACCCCTAAACATCAAGAGTACAACAGCAGCCCCTGCTACACCCCTGGTCCTGCTGAGCTCTCTAGTCTCTCAGTTTCAAGTACAGGGAGAGCTCAGTCTGCCCATTTAGCTTCTTCTTGGGCTGGAGACAAACATGATATACTTCACTTGGGGGCCAGACTTGACCTCCAACCTGGAGCCCACACATCTGATGGTCAAGCTCTTCTTAGGATCGGCCACCTCTGGTTCTTAACCCTCAACTTCAGGACATGGAGAAGAAGGCTCCATATCAGTTCCCTTTTCTGTCTTATGTAAGTTAAGGACCTGACAGAGTACTATGCCTCACATTTATACCAGTTACCTATAAGTCCCAGTAGCCATTTAGCTTAGGAAAAGAAAAGCCTAGTATTCATAGTGGAAAAAAGGGATCTCTGTTGATTTCATCTCTACTCCCCTCACTTTTTCACTCTTAAAAATTTTAACAAGTGCTCATTTAATTTTGATTAGCATCTACCTCAGTACCTTCATACATGTTTCTTTCCTCCTATTGAGCATCCTCTCACCACCCTCTTTTATCATCTAAAATTTGGCTTCCATATTATGTTTAAGGTAAAGTTTTATCAGTTTCTTGTAGTTGTGTGTGCATGCATGTGCACACCCTTGAGGATCGAGCCCAATAAAGTTCTGCCTTCGAGCTACATCCCCAGCCCTTATACCCAAGTACCAGTTTTAACCACCCAGAACTTACATCTGTCTTAGTTACATTCTGTTTTCAAACATGTTGATATTTTTGTTCATAATGAAAAGTTCAAAAGGAACTTATGTTAATGTGAACTCACTGAAAAAGATTAAAAAATAATTGACCTACAAACTGTCATGATGGAAGGAAAATCCAACCATTTCATAAGTAAAGCATTTCAATGTGGAAATCTTATTAGAAAAGATAAAGTTGAATGGTTTTCCCAAACTGGCCTAACCTTCCTAAACTATACTGGTTCTTTAAGAGTGATATCTGAAACATTTATTTCTGATTCTAAAGGAAATGTTTGACTTTTGTTGGTAGACATTTGGCTCAAGACTTTTAAATCCTATGGTACCTGCCTTTAGGTGAGTTGATCTCTTTTAGAAGTCTTAGGACTTCAGCCTAATTGTTGTTGCCAAGTATTGTGAAGAGCAATTGTAATTTAAGAATTTGGACCCAAGGTCTTACTCTGACAAATCCAATAGCCTTTATGTATGTTAAATGTACTTACTGATTTTCATAGTGGATCCTCAGGTTGATTTCACTAGTATGGATAAGAATAAAATATAAGTCAAGTAACCAAGAAATGTACCAGAGAGGTTATCTATTGAATAGGAACTGTGGAGACCATGACAAGAGGTTCTGTAAGCCAGGCAAGTAGAAGAGAGTTTACTTCTTGATAGTAAATATCAAGACACTAGGGTCAGCACTCGGGGCGTTAGAAAGGAGATACCCTTCAGAGCAACAACTTAGCAGATGTTTTTGAAGATCAGCCAGGAAAAAAAGAAAAAGAAAAAAAAGCAACTTTTCTTTATGGCTAGAACTAAGAAACAGGTAAGTGTTCCATAAAGCATTAAAACTGACAGAGAAAGAAAGAGGGCTTGTTTTGAAAGTAGCTCTGTTTGCCATTGTTACAGATTTTCACACAATTACTTTTTCTGACACCATAACTCTGTGAGAAACACACAAATGATAGAACTATAGTTGTTTTTTCTTTTACTGAATAACAAAAACAAACATGTATTTTTTACTGTGGACACTTGATTCTGGTGAGACAGTAACAGTTACAATGATGACATCTGTGATGGTTATTGGAAGGAAGCTAAAGATTAACAGAAAAAAAAAACTAGGTATCAGAACTTGATTTCTAGGCCTGGGTTGCTTAAGCCAAACATAAAACTAAATTCATACTGATTTTAGTTTTTCTAACACCAGGAATTGATCTATTTCCACCTCTAAAATTAGACCATCACTACAGAAGGTGCCTGAATTAACCCTATAAACATTGGCCTGAACACTATCAAGAATATTAAAAATAGCCTATGAGAAATAAGGTATTCTTTTAACTAAGTCTATGAAAAGGAAGCAGAGTTCATTTTGGCAAACATAAAAAGCAGACCTAGTAGCACATCATCACTGCATGGAGGCCAGCAATTAGACATAAAGCCAGACAAAATAACAAGAAAAGCCATAAATAAAAGAGAGTCTTAATGTGATTTAAGTACCGTGACTGAGTTTCATTCAGTATTGGTCAGGTCCAATGCGAAGTCATCCTCTATAGAGATGTATTCTAGCAAAAGACTTCTGCATCCGCCATCTGGCCCCTGACTTGGGGCACATCTCACTGAATGACACCTAACCCAGTGGGATGCACCAAATTTGCTTAAACATGAGTGCATCATCAGTCCATAACAAAGGCTGGATTTTGTCCTAATTTTATATTCTGTAAACTTTGTTTTGGAAATTATTAAAACAACTGTTTATTAGGCCTGTTAGTTTATCCCATGATGTTACTTCCTTTATTAAAGCCACAATTTGAAAAATATTGTGGATATCTAAATTGAGAAGCCAGTTAAATGTGCTTTAAAAATTCATTCTTTGTGTAGCGAAATATGAAAGTTAATAAAACTTTGGTAAAACTAAATGTGTGACTAGGTGATATGACCTTACAAACACAGGAGTTTGAGCAGAAAACCCCACAAATTAAAGAGTTTCTGGTCTCTTCACACCCTTGTGGGAAGAGTGTACCAAAGGATCAGTATTCAAAACAAGCTATCTGTGAGGTTCTGGCTTAGTTTAACACCTTAAACTGGCTTCAGGCATGTTCTAGAATAAAGACAGCAATATTTCCAAAATATTGCTCCCCCTATCTTTTTTTTTCCCTGGCTGGCTCTTCAAGCACACTTGCTAGATTATTATTTCTAGAGAAATAATATCTTTTCTAGTCCCTGAGCTATAGTCTGCTGAGCTTCTATTATTCTGTATTATTTTGGAAGCATTTTACGTTTCAGGAGCAACAGTGTGATTTGCCTATATGGAAAGGATTCATCTTTGACATGTCTTTGTCATTCCTCAGACTGCTGAATATTTTATTGGCTGATGGGAGGAAAAGAGACTGTATTATCTCTTCTGTTACTTGAAAATAACCCCCAATCCACAGATCCCTAGTCCATCCTGAGAAGTGTCTTGATGCTTATTAGGTCTGTGGTTCTCTTTCTGACAGCTGCTAAAGAAGGAGCACTGTGTGAAAGGAAGAAGTTAAACCATTTTTCCTCATAAGGTTATATAAGATAATTGCCCTTTATTGGAACAAAATTAGAAAATCTTATTCAGGACTGAGAGGAAATATAAACAGCATTCTACATACACAGAAGACTCAAAAAGGAAGGAAAACAGTCACAAATGGGGCAAGAAGTTCAAAATAGTATGAGAAGCTAGAAATACTAATGAGTTTTAATGCCAATTTTATGTAAACTTCATCAAAAACCAAAGTGGAAAGGGAGCATATGACTAAAAAGGTAAACAATGCAAAATTACGGGGAAGGCCTACTTAAGTTGGATTTCTTCAGGGCTACAGGCGTTGACATGTCTCATCTACTGTGTTTTAAGAATTGTCCTGAATTACCAAGAAGCCAAATGATAACAGGATTTAGTGGTGCTTGAAGACTGCAGAAGAACCTCATGATGCTCCTGTCTTCAAACATTTGGTCACTTGGACTTCTAGCCTAAAACACCACTGAAATTGGACTGGGGTGAAAAACTCATTTTGTAAAAAGTCTGATGTTTTGCAACACAAAACGGATACAGGTATAGCATTTAAGATTGTGTATGGTGCATAATACTTGATAAAGATAACCATGTTATGTTTTATGTATCATTTTAAATTATTTTAGAGTATACTCCTTAGAAACAAAAGTGTTTACTTTTGTCAGTATGCTTTCTTATGCCAGCAGCAACCTCCTACACTTCATGCTTACCTCTGTCTTTTAATTGCATCAAGAGGCCACATCAAGATATTGATACAAGCCAGGCGAGGTGGCACATGCCTGTAATTCCAATACTTGGGATGCTTAAATAGGAAGGTCACAGTTTGGAGGCTAGTGCAGTAACTTAGTAAGACACCATTTCAAGACAATTAAAATAGGGCTGGGTGTAGCTCAGAGATAAACTGCTCCTGGGTTAATCCCCAAAACTACAAAAAGAGATAAAAGAGTAGTAGTAGCTGGGCATGGTGGTGCATATATGTAATCCAAGTACTAGGGAGGCTGAGACAGGAGGATTGCAGGTTCACAGCCAGCCTCAGCTACTTAGGTGATGCCCTCTGCAACTTAGACCCTGTTTCAAAATAATAAATACAAAATAGGGCTGGGGGTGTAGCTAGAAGGCAGAATGCCCTTGGGCTCAATCTCCAGTAACACACACACACACACACACACACACACACACACACACACACACAAAGAAGAGTAGTAGATCTGTGTTTTGGTGCATGCCAGCAGTCCAGCTACTTAGAAGGCTGAGAGTAAGATCGTTAAGTTTGAGGCCAACCTGGACCACTTAGCAATATCCTGTCTCAAAATTGAGAGAAATGGAGCTGGGGATGAAGTTTAATGGTAGAGCACTTGCCTAGCATGTGTGAGGCCCTGGATTTAATTCCCAGCACCACAAAAGCAAAGCAAAAAAAAAAAAAAAAAAAAGTGACAGACTGTAATAGCAGTTTTAACATTCTTAAAGAATAAAGCCTAGCCAGTTTAATACTAGACCCTAAGCTTCTGTCTTGAATATAAGTTCCACCCACATAAGAATATGAGGGTCTATTATGTGTGGAAAGATGGTGACCAGCTGTTCCCTTTCTCCCCTGAGTTCCAAACAATAAGAAATAGACGTAAGCTCAATGTGAGGGATTTGGGCCAAGAATGAAGGAGAATACTGTTAGCTGAAGTGGGTTACAGAGTGAATTTTATTCCATGGTAGCCTTTTTTTCTAAGCAAATTATAATTTCTAAACAAGTATCCGTCTGCATAATCCACTGAAGCAGAAGGCTTCTGGAGTCTTATTAAAAAGAAAAAGGTCCTGGAGGCCCAAGAGTGAGAGAGCCACAGTGGGCCACGCCCAGCAAGGACATAGCCATTTGTTTCTTACCGTGACCTCACAAGGAGCCACTGTCACAGAATCTCAAACACTGCCTATATAAGGCCTGGGCAGGGCTAGATTTTTGTCCACAAGTACAGGGAGCTCTTGGTTGGTGACCTGTCACACTCAAAGGTACCTATCTTCATGGCTTTGAATCTGATTTGTTGGTTTGGGTTTTTGGCTTTGTTGTTTTGGTGTGAGTTACTGTTTGGGCTTGTTATTTTGTTATACTTCTATTTGTTGGTTTGTTGTTCATTTTGCTTCTATAGCTAGCATCATTATCTGTTGTTGCAGCTTTCGATAGTGTTAGGAGAGAGTAGTGAGGCAAGGCCAGGCCAGGCCTTTTGTCCGGCTCTTCCTGTGAGGATGCCGTCAAGCCCATTATAATACCTTGTGGGACACTGACCAGGCCACTTTTACTCAGATCAAACTGGCCTGCCATATCCTCACCTGGACCAAGGTGGCCATGAAGGCAGTGCCCAAGGACAGGTTTACAGTCCCCTTTGTATCAAAAATGGATATATTGAGGACAGTGGAGCACAGGATGTTGTCCAGCTGTTTCAGATTGTGGACACTGCTGACTACACCTATCTAGTGATGGAGTACATGTGCGGAGGGCAGTGGCTCACTGGCCATCTATTCAAGCAGATCCTGTGTGTGGTGCTCCAGTGCCAGGAAGAGAGTATCGCCCTCGGGGATCTGAAGCCAGAAAACATCCCGCTGAACCAGGAAGGCAACATCAGTTAGGGCTGAGACGCGAGGTGGGCAGAAGATGAAAGCATTCTATGGCACTCTTCAGTTCTGTGCCTTGAAGCTGTTTGAGCAGGGCTGTACCAGGCCTGAAAGATCCACTCTGCACCCAACCAACTAGCTCCAGTGAAAAGGAAAAGGCACTGAGAATTTAACCTCAAAGTGTCTCTACTGAGAGCAGGCCAACTCCCTACACCCTGACATCCGCCAGCTCAGCTTGGACTCAGCTGGGACACGCAGGAGGGACACACAGATTTCTTGCAGCTTCTGGATTTTAGATGTTCATTGGACTCCTAAATACATATGTCCTTCCCACCACACAAGGATGAAAAACATAATGGAATCCCATTGTCCAGTTTCAGAATTTCTACCAATGACTAATATGTATTTATTTAGCTAGGTAATAGGTGCTTTCTGTTGGTGAAGCATAATGGAGTCTGTCAAGATGATTAAAGCCAATCTTAGTTTTTGATGTAAGCTGGGCAGGAGTTAACATTTAGACTACATGAAATTCTTGCTTTCATTTTTCCACTGGCAGAGAATGTAAGCCCAACTAAGGTTATCGCCATGTTCCATGTGTGTGAGTGTGTGTGTGTGTGTGTGTGTGTGTGTGTGTGTGTGTGTGTGTGGTATTGAGGATGGAACCAGGGGCATTCTACCTCCGAATTACACTCACAGCCCTATTTTTTAGTCTTTTTTTTTTAAACAGGGTTCCACTGAGTTGCGAAGGACCTCGCTAAATAGCTAAGGCTGTCCACGAACCATGATCCTCCAGTCTCCGCCTCCCAAATGCTCAGATTACAAGTGTGTGCCACCTACCATGTTCATTATTATTATTATTATTATTATTATTATTATTATTATTATTATTTTGGTTCTGGAGGATGAACCCAGAGGCATTCAGCCTCTGAGCTATATCCCAGGCCTTTTTATTTTCAAAGAGGGTCTTGCTAAGTTGTTGAGAGTCTCAATGAATTGCTGAGGCTGACCTCAAAACTACAATCCTCCTATCCCAGTCTCCCAAGTACTAGGATTACAGGCATGCTCATCTTGGTTGTTCTTTCTTTTTTTTTTTTTAATCTATTTAATGTAAATAATCTCAGTCACAGGTGATGAATACATTACTAAGTCAATGAGGTTTTATTTCTAAATTTCGTGCACATATTGCACACTTAAAGTCATACTGAAGATTTATCTCTTTGCTGAATTTTCCCCTGATACAATAACAATGTAACCCAATCTTATCAATTCCTGTGAGTTAACACTGCTGTTGTGCATTTTGGCTAATGAGTTGGATTCACTGGCTGGGTCTGACTTGACTGATAAGCCATTGGCAGTGTGGAAGGCAGGAAGAAGGGAGC
>NC_137788.1:80803231-80930731 GCF_963383645.1 Muscardinus avellanarius | reverse complement strand
CCAGGGCATTATGCTATAGAACCTCCCCTTAAAATTAAGAGGAGATGCTAGGTGTGGTGGTGCACGCTTGTAATCCCAGCATTTGGGAGGCTGAGACAGGAGGATCGGGGTTTGTGGCCCAACCTCAGCTACTTAGTGAGGCCCTTTGTTACTCAGTGAGACCCTGTTTCAAAATAAAGAGCTGAGGGTGTAGCTCGGAGGTAGAATGCCCCTGGGTTCCATCCCACGGCAGTAAAGGTGGGGGGGAATAGGCACACAGAAGTTATTGCTCCACAGATATTATGAAATCTAGCATGTTCCTTGATCAGCATTCAGTCTGAGCACCTAGGAAGGATTCTTTACAGATCTTCACTCTGAACTTGTCATCATTTCTTGAATTTAAAATCATCAGACATAAGAGATGGTCTGTGAGGCAGCTGAGTAGATTTCTCAGCCAGCTTCCTGCCCGCAGTCATTTAGGGATCCGAGTATTTCGTTTACTAATGTCTTTGTGTCTTTCCGTTCAAGCCAGCAAAGCCTCTTGGGTTTCCTGTGACTTACTGATATTCAGTCCATTAGACACAAGAAGCGCCCAATTGTCCACCTTGCTTTCCTTTAAAGGCTGCTGGGGGACAGGACCCCAAGATCCTTAGAAACCCTATTGTTTTATGGAGAGGAATATTTTGAAAACCCTTACCAGGATTTTTTTTTCTGTTTGAGGTAACAAGTAGAAACTATTTCTGAGGTAACTTGTCAAAAGTCTTAGTCACATGTTGAGCTTCATTGTGTGTGTGTGTGTGTGTGTGTGTGTGTGTGTTTTACTAGAAATTGAACCCAGTGGCATTCTACCTTTAAACAACACCTCAAATCCTTTTCTTTTTCCAGGGGCATTCTACCTCCAAGCTACACCCCCAGCCCTATTTTTTTATTCTTTATTTTGAAACAGGATCTCACTGAGTTGCAAAGGGCCTCACTAAGTAGCTGAGGCTGTCCACGAACTGTGATCCTCCCATCTCAGCCTCCCAAATGCTGGGAGTACAAGTATGCACCACCATGCTCAGCGGTCCAAATTATTTTTAATTTTTATTATTCTTTTGAAGCAGAGTCTCACTAAGTTGCCAAGAGTCTCGCTAAGTTGTTGAGGTTGTTTTTGAACCTGTAAAGCTCCTGTCTTGGCTTTCCAAGTACTGGAACTACAGGTATGCATCATGGTGCCCAAATGTGCTGCATTTCAGTACTATGCTTTTTTTTTTTTTTTTTTTTGAACCCAGGAGCACTCTACCTCTGAGCTACACCTCCAGGCCTATTTTTTAAAAGTATTCTTTAAAATCAAATAACAACAAATGCTGGCGAGGATGCGGGGAAAGAGGAACTCTTTTACACTGTTGGTGGGAATGCAAACTAGTTCAGCCACTATGGAGATCTGTGTGGAGATTCCTAAGAAAGGTGGGAATAGATCCACCATATGATCCAGCTATACCACTCCTCGGTATCTTTCCAAAGGGGTTGAATTCAGAGAACTACAGCAACATATGCATACCTATGTTCATAGCAGCACAATTTGTAATAGCCAAAATATGGAACCAACCCAGATCACCATCAACAGATGAATGGATAGCAAAACTGTGGGAAATACACACAATGGAATTCTATTCAGCCATAAAGAAGAACAAAATTATATCATTTGCAAGAAGATGGAAAGCCCTGGAGAACATTATGTTAAGTGAGATCAGCCAAGCACAGAAGAAGAAGATACATATGTTTCCTCTAATATGCCCAAACTAGGAAACACAAAGAATACCAGTGGGTCTCCAGATATTGAAGGGGAAATATTAGCTAAGTTTGGATGGTAAGATAGGAGAGGAGGAAGGCCGGTCTTGATTAATGAGGGTCTACACCTGAACATGTGTAAAATTATGAATAAGACATGGTTAACCTGGACAACCATTGGTGGGAGGGGGGAAGGGAAGATGGGGGCGGGGGGGGGAGATGGCACCAAATATAGTTTAAATGTATACTATTTATGTTCAATAAAAAAATTGTTATAAAAAAAAATAAAAGTATTCTTTATTTTGAAACAGGGTCTCACTGATTGCTGAGGGCTTCAATAAGTAGCTGCAGGTGGCCAAAAACCTGTGATCCCCCTGAGCCTTCCAAGTACTGGGATTACAAGTGTACACTACCATGCCTGGTTTATACTATTTTTTTCTTGGACATTTTTTTAGATTTAATCTCTACCTTAAAGCCATTTATTATTATTATTATTATTATTATTATTATTTTATTTATTTATTTATTTTTTGGTGGTACTGGGGTTCCTGGAAGCCCTTCTACCTCCGGGCTACACTCCCAGACCTATTTTTACATTTTTTTAAAATTTGGAAACAGGGTCTCCTAAGCCAACGCGCGCGGCTGGCTTCGAACCTGCGCGATCCTCCTGTCTCTGCCTCCCAAGCGCGGGGATTACAAGTGTGTGCCACCATGCCCGGCTAAAGCCATTTCTTAACATTAGCAATCTTTACTATCCAGAAAAGCTAGAAATTAAAAAATGGTTTTATTTTCCAAACCAACAAGCTCTTATCAATTTTTCCTTAGCAGTCATTCTTTAGCACTTTTCTTTCCTTTTATACTTTACTATAAGCAATCAAAAGACCAAATAGCCGGGCTTGGTGGCGCACACTTGTAATCCCCGCACTTGGGAGGCAGGGACAGGAGAATCGGGCTGGTTCGAAGCCAGCCTCACTGGCTTAAGAGACCCTGTTTCCAAATAAAATATAAAAAAAGTCTGGGAGTGTAACCCTGAGATAGAAGAGTTTCCAGGAACCCCAGTACCACCAAAAAAAAAAAAAAAAAAAAAAAAAAAAGACCAAACAATAATTTGAACACTTTGGAAATCTTAGCTAGAACATCCAGTTATGGGTTTTTGTGTGTGTGTGTGTATGTGTATGCTTGTTCTTATTTTTATTTATTTCTTAGGTTTCATGTTACTGGAAGCAACAGTGAAGATAATCTCTCCAGTCTCCAATAACATTTTTTACTTTAACCTCTCACCAACAGCCTCTTTGAGGGCCAATAGGTTTCCACTGAGAGTATCTTTGAGAACATTTTGGCTCTTATTAGCAAAAGACGTCCTTTCAGTTTCCACCCTGTTATGGTTAGTTATAGCATGTTCCCAGAAGAGCTCATGTATTAATGTTAAGAGTTCATGTAATTAAGTCATGAGGGTTGTAATCTTCTCAGTGTATAAATCTTTGAGATGGGTTTCCTGGGTGGTAACTGGGCAGGTGGGGTGTGGCTGGAGAAGCTGGGTTCCTGGGGGTGTGTGGCCTTGGGGACTGTGCTTGTGTCTTTGAATTCCCTTTCCTGCTTGCTCTCTCTGCTTTGGCCTCCATGATGTGAGAGCAGAGCCTTGCTCTCTCCCTTTCTCTGCTCCCTGTCAACATACCCTAAGATCTCTAGAACCCACCCTCACATGGGCTGAACCCAAAATCTCTAGAAACTGTAAGCAAATACTTATTCCTTCCTCTGAGTTGTATGGTCAGGTCTTTTGGAGTATAACTGTGAGAATGTTGACAGAGACACCCAAAGCCACTATCTGTAATTTAGGGTTTTGGTCACAGCAACACACTTCTTTCAGGTACCTGACTCTCTTCAAATTACCTATTGCTGTATGAAAAATAAACTCCAATAGTTAATTGTTTGAAACTATAATATCAATTTTAGTTATAAAACTGTAATTTGAACAAGACTTATTTGTGTTCCACTTAACCAGGCCTACTCAAGGGCAAAAGACTGGGATCTAGTGAAGACTCATTCACTCATGTGTTTGCTAGCTATCCATTTGACCCCTAGGCTGGTGGCCTGAGCCATATCACCTAGCCTTTCCATATATACTGGGCATTCTTTGAAAGTGGTGGTTGTTAACATTTATCACTTGTTCCAAGGATAAGTGTCTCAAGAAAAAGCAAAGTGGAAATTGCATCATTTTTTCTGACCTATCCTTGGAAGACAGTCAGGTTTAATTCGACTGCATTTCTTCATTAAAAGTGACTCATTAAAAAATGATGTCAGTGAAGCTGGGTGTGGTGGCGTACACTTGTAATCCCAGTGCTTGGGAGGATGAGACAGGAGGATTGCACAGGTATGAAGCTAGCCTCCACTACTGAGTGAGGCTCTCAGCAACTTATGAGACCCTGTTTCCAAATAAAGTATAAAAATAGGTCTGGGAGTGTAGCCCAGAGGTAGAAAAGTCCATGGGTTCCACCCCAGTACCACACACACACACACACACACACACACACACACACACACATACAAATGATGTCAGTGAAATTCCAGAACGAAGCTGGGCGTGGTGGCACACTTTATAATCCCAGTACTTGGGAGGCTGAGACAGGAGGACTGTAGGTTTGAGGACAGCCTCAGCAAGTAGTGAACTCTCATAACCTAGGGAGACTCTGTTTCAAACATAAATATAAAATAAGGCTGGGGGTATAGCTCAGAGTTAGAATGTGCCTGAGTTCAAGCCCCAGTACCAAAAAACAAACAAACAAACAAACAAAAAACTATGGGCAGAAATCTGTTTCCAGAACTCTAAACACCAACTGAAAGCTTAAAACAACCTGAGGACTGCCTGTTCAAGAAAAACAGGTGAATCTTGGTAATAGCAATGAGCCTGGTGACATTTTGGTGTACTCTGGTCTCATCCCTATTGCACCGCAGTAGCCTTGAAAACAACTGTCTGCATTCCAGGTACCCAAGAGAGGAGAATGGGATTTGTTTGCAAAGAATTGTCATTATTTGATATATTTGGTGGCTTCTTGAAAGACTGGCTAGGAAGGCCTCTCCTTATTAACTTGATTCTGAACACATCATTCTAAAGCTGCTATACACCCGTGTGGCATTTGTAAAATATTTACAGACAAATGTTTCGGTTTCTGTTTCCAGGGAGGATAGACAATCTTTGTGCTAAACAACAAGACTAGTGAAAAAGCTTGGGAGAAAAAGCTGTAGAGTGAGGTGTCCACAAAGGCTTTGAAAGTTTTGACATATTTCTTGGATTCTAGAAGGCATACATTTGCAAAGGGCTCTGTCTGTGCTCAGAAAAAACCCAGGAAGGTTCTAGGCTATCATTTCTGACTGACTTGCAGGTCCACACAAGCAGAACATGAAGGAAAATGCAAAATTATAAAGTGCCTGAGTGCTGAAGGTATGCCCAACACGAACAAAAACCCCCTCAGCAAAGATAGATAGGTCTTGATCGTAAGCACTTATGGAAATCAATGCCATTATTAGCTGACAACTAAACTAGCCACATGCCAGGAAAAATAATCAAGAAAAAAGTCCAGAAGTAGCCCAGATGTTGGACTTTCTAGATAAAAATTTCAAATCAGCCATTTTTAATATGTTCAGAGGTAACCACATGTAAAGAATTAAGAGCAGGAGAATGATGTCTTATAATAAAGATAATCAATAAAGAGAAAGGAATGAAATGAAAACCAAAAGAAATACTAGAATTGAAAAGTATGGCGACTAAAGTAAAAAAATTTTACTAGAAGTTTCAACAATTGACTTAAGCTAGCAGAAGAGTACTTTTCTTTCTTTCTTTTTTTTTTTTTTTACTGTCCAAATGTGGTAGTTCATCAATCTTGTCTTCAAGTCCTGATGTTCTTTCTTCTGCTTGATATAGTCTAACAGAGAAGGTTTCCACTGATGGCTTTTTTAATTTTAATTTTTTAAATTTATTGATGTTTTCAATTTCAAAATTTGATTATTTTTCAAAATATGCATCTCTTAATCGAATTGCTCTTTCATCATCTGCATTTTCTTGCATAATTCATTGAGCTACTTGTTTGCATCTTCTTGAATTCATTGATAATTTAAAAATCATTCTTTCTCTGGCATTTCACCCACTTTGATGACATCAGCTATCAGAGAGTTATTAACTTTGTGTATGTGTGGGGTTGGTGCTGGGAATTGAACTCGAAGGCAGTCTACCTCTGAGCTCCACCTCTAGCCCTATTTTATTTTTCATTTTGAAACAGGGCCTCACTAAGTTTGTAAGGGCCATGCTAAGTTGCTGAGGCTGGCCTCGAATCTGTGATCCTCCTGTCTCAGCTTTCCAAGTGTTAGTTAGATTAGAGATGAGCAGGACAGGGGGGGAAATGGGATGAGGTTAACCAAATGGCTTTCTCTCTGAGAAGAGATAGAGAGATCGCCCTGCCAGCTGTGGTCAGAGACCTGCTTACAGCTTACAGCTTAGACACCAGCAGGAAGTTTCAATATGGCAAAGTTAGTGCAGCTGCATTGAGCTGTGGTGTGAAACTCAGAAGTGACCCCCCAAATTGCTATGCATGAGAAAGGGTGGGATCTCTGGGCAGTATAAAAATTCACCATGTGGTAGACTCTCCCTTTTTTTCTATTCCTGGACCTTTCTAGCGCCGTGACCTTCCGAGTAAACTCACCACAAACCCTTTATGCTTACCCTATCTGTGTCCCCAAATAAAATCTTTCTCTTGGGGTGGCAAGAACTGAGGGAAACTTGCTGTCCTGTGACACAAATATGGAACTAACAGGTGTATGCCACCACTCCTGAGTTAAGAACTTTGAAGGAGTTATGTTGCCGTACTTTTCATATTTCTTATCCTGATATCTGTGCATCTTTTGGACGAATATCTCTTCCACTTTTATGTGAGGACCTTCTTTGGGAGCAGCCTTGCCCTGACATTATGTTCTGGTTGTATCGGTTTGTTGTATAGTGTTTGCCGAGCTGGAGCAGAGCTGGGTCCTGAGTGGATGAGGGACGCTCTTTCTTAGCTGGAAGGGTGTCCACTCAGTGTGCTGGAACGTGTAGCAGAGAATCCACTCAGCACGCCTGAGGTGTCAGGTCCGAGCCTCTGTCCACCCTTGAGCCTCAGCCTTTTCCCGGTCACTCACCTCAGCGGGTAGCTGCTCTTCAGTGTTCTGATTCCACGGTGTGGAGAAGTGCTGCGTACCTCTAATCTGCCATCTTGCGTTTTTCTTTTGCTTTAATGTTTTTAAGGTTTGGGTATCTGAAGAGTTTGGACTTTAAGCTTGATATCCTGTATTTTAAGGTTGATATCATTATACTATTATTAAGATTTGATGGAATTTACCAGTGACACAAACTAGGCCTGGAGTTTTGTTGTTGTTTTTTGGTGGTTGTTTTGATAATAAATGCAACATTTCAGATGGGGCTACTTAACTTTTCTATTCCATCACATGTCAGTTTTGATAAGTTTTATTTTTTAAAGAAGTCTTTCCATTTTACTAATGGTGCCAAATATAAAGGCTTAAAGGCTGCCTATATATTTTCTTTTCTTTACCATTTTTTTTTTTTTTTGTGGTGCTGGTGATTGAACCCAGGAGCATTCTACCTCTGAGCTATATATCCCCAACCCTATTTGTTTATTATTTATTTTGAAACAGGGTCTCACTAAGTTGCAGAGGGCCTCACTAAGTAGCTGAGGCTGGCCGTGAAACTGGATCCACCTGTCTCAGCTTCCCAAGTACTGGGATTACAAGTATGTATCACCACAGCTGGCTTCTTCACCATTTTGATTGTTTTTAAATGTGTGGTGACATTCTATCTTTTATGGCTTTTATTTATTTTATTTTTTAAATTTTTTGTGGTACTGGAGATGGAACCCAGGGGCATTGTACCTCTGAGCTACATGCCCAGCCCTATTTTATTTTTAGTCTTTTATTTTTGAAACCGGGTGTCATTGAGTTGCAAAGGGCCTCTCTAAGTAGCTGAGGCTGTCTGAGAACTGAGATCCTCCAGTCTCCAACTCCCGAATGCTGGGATTATAAGCATGAACCACCAGCCCCGGCTTATTGCTTTTATTTTTAACTTGTTTTTTCTCTTTTTTATTGATCAGTTTAGCTAGAGGTTAACTAATTTTATTAATCTTTTTAAAGAACAAAATTTGGCTCTATTAATTTTTCTCTATTATTTTACTTTTGTTATTGACTTAATTTTTTCATTATTTAAATAAAACTATTTTAGATTTAATTAACTCATCTTCCCCCAGCTTATTATAATTTATTTTAGACCATTTTTACATTACTATTGATTCATTTGGGGAGGAGGGCACTGGGGATTGAACCCAGGAGCATTCTACCTTGAAGCCACATCCCACCTCTTTTTATTTTGAAATAGGGTCTCCTGAGTTTCTGAGGCTGGCCTTGGACCTACAATCCTCCCATCTCAGCTTCCCAAGTACTGGGTTTATAGGCATGCACCATCATTCCTGCTGCATGATTCTAAATATTTAAAATTTTTTTCCTGTGATTTTTTTGACCTTTGAGTTAATAGAGGTATAGTGATCCCTCGACTGCTGGAGATTGGTTCAGGGACTCTTAGATAAAAATTGCGACTGCTCAAGTCCCTAATGTAAAATGGCATAGTATTTTCATACAACCTATGCACATCCTCCTGTATACTTTAAATAATCTCTAATTACCTATAATGTCTGACACAATATAAAGACTATGTAAATAATTGTTATACTCTATAATTCGGGGGATATTGAGAAGGAATAGTCTGTATGTATTTAATACAGATGCAACTTTTTTCTAATTATTTTTAAATCCTGGCTGACTGAACTCAAAATGAGGAAATTACAATATGTAGGGCTAACTATGTATTATATAATTTCCAAATATTTAGGCCCTACTTAATATCGTATTAATAATGCTCTATACTTTTATTCATTTGTTGTAAGAAAACTTTGTATGATATCAGTCTACTCAAATTTATTGAGACATGCAGTTTATGGCCTAGCATATGGTCTATCTTGAACATTTTATGTGTCCTTGGAAATAATGTGTAGTCTACTGTTGAGTATAGTGTTATATAAATGTCAATTATATCAAGGTAATTGATTGTGTTGTTCATTTTTTCTATATGCTTTATTACTTAGAAGGGTCTAATTACTGGAGGACATTAAACCTCTAAAATTCTGAATATCCTATTTCCCTCTGTAGTTCTAGCAGTTCCTGCATAATGTATTTGAAACTGTGATTTAAATACACACATATAGCTGGGGGTAGTGGCACATACCCATAATCCCAGTACTTGGGAGGCTGAGACAGGAGTATTGCAGGTTGGAGTCCAGACTCAGTAACTTAGTGAGGCTGTTAGCAACTTAGTGAGATCCTGTTTCCAAACACAAAATAAAATAGGGCTAGAGGTATAGATTGGAGGCAGTATGCCAATGAGTTCAATCCCCAGCACCACAATAAATAAATAAATAAATAAATAAATAAATAAATAAACACACATATGTAATCTGATGAATTGACCTTATTTTGAAATATTCCTTTATCTCTAACAGTGTGTGTCAAGTCTATTCTAGTTTTATGTTAATATAGTAATTCCAGCTTTCACATGCTCATTGTTTACATAGTATATTTTTTCTGCCTTTTAATTTTAACCTGTTAGTGCCATTATATTTAAATATAATATCTTTGTTCTAGACATCACATCATGGGGTATTTTACTTGCTGAACGCTTTGTAATAAACCACTCAAATCAAAGAAGCTTAAAACAATAACCATTCTACGTCTCAAGATTCTTGGGGTGACGAATTTGGGCAGGGCGTGGCTGAGCAGTTCTGGTCTTTTGTCTTGGGTTATTCATGTGGCTGCATCTATCTTGAACTGAACTGGGACTGGACCAATAAAGTCTAGTGCCCCAGTACTTTTCCATGTGGCTAGGTCACACTTCCTCATCCAGTGGTGTCCTAAGGGTATCTGAATGTCTTGCATGATGGCTGGCTTCTAAGACCCAGCATGATCAAAACAGATGTTCTAAGTGCATGTGTCCCCCTTTCTTCCTTGTTAACAGAAACCAATTTTTTTCAGATCATTTATTTTCAGATATGGTATGCTTTAGGGAAAGCTATGCTCTTCTCTATTCTCAGAGGACATGTATAAGTTAGCTTAATAATGATTAATTTATTCCTTCTACCAGTGACTGTTTGGAAATAAGACTTTGACAAAACTATGGGTAAAGCTTGAGGTAAAGTCAGAAGAGGGCTTCTGGGAAAATGTTCCTTAGGTCTTAGAAAGCCTATTTTTACATTTTTATTTGGAAACAGGGTCTCAAAAGCCAGCGTGCGCGGCTGGTTTCGAACCTGCGTGATCCTCCTGTCTCTGCCTCCCAAGCGCGGGGATTACAAGCGTGCGCCACCACGCCCGGCCTCATCATTATTTTTAAATGAAAGTATTTAATGCTCAATTTGGCATTAAACACTTAAAATTGAATTTTGCTTTATCATATCACACTGGGGCTAGGGGTGTAGCAGTGGAGTTCTTGCTTAGCATGTACAAAGTCCTGGGTTCAATCCCTAGCACTGAGAAAGAAAATCAAATTAATTACTTAGCTTTGGTCATGTTTTCACAGACAGTTGAAACTTCCTCATGGACTGGCAAAAGTCTGCACACAGACACATGGAGACCACTGATTTTAAATCTTTGCTAACAGATGTATCAATAAGCTGGAAAGTACTTACTTTTATCTTTCTATACTTAAAAATAGCTTCTTTGTTCAATGACCACATATTATGCTTGTGACGTGAGGAGGCCACCCTGAAGAACTCCCACACCGGCAGGACCTGATTCCTGCTACTGACCCGGTGATGCTATGTCACAGAATCAGGTAAATCTTGTGTTCCTTTCACTGTGTGTTTTATATTTATTAAAGTACTAATGCCAGTGGCGTTCTTTTTGGGCATAGCTTACTTCCTTTCAAGTCTCAACCTTCTGTGTCTTTACTAACAGACGGCCAAACTGTTAGCAAGGTTGATTCTGAAAACCAGATGTAGTGTTGTAAGGGGTGAAGCTAATCACAGCCTATAAAGGGACCATTATGGGAGGGTGTGAAGATCGCAGCATCTTGTGAATAAGAGCCCTCCACACGTGGTCCATTACCCTGGGGGCTGTCCTTTCTGGCTCCTCACTTGGGACTTCTCTCTTACCCTCTTTGAACAACTGGCTGGGGAAGCACCTTGGTTATTTCTGTGTTCTCTGATGTGTCTAGCCCCCAGAGCTGTGTTTTGAGAATGTCTAAAGTTCATCAGGACCATAAGATGATTATGTTCTCACTACAAATGGATTGTGAACTAAATGCATTGGGTTGGCAGCCAAGATCAATAGCTTTCCCTCTTTTTTTTTCTTTAAAGTTATAGAATATAGAGTTTTCTGTACTTACCCACTGGGCAAAATTACCTCCAACACATTGCTAATTTGGCTCAAGAAGAAATGTCTTATGGTTCTGAAAAAATACATCAAGCAGTGTTTGAGAATTTTGAAGTGATCAAGTAAGAAAGGAAGTATTTAAATTTTGGAGGGAGTACCGGGGACCCAGGGGCATTCTACCTCCGAGCTACACCCCGCAGTCCTATTTTTTATTCTTTATTTTGAAACAGGGTCTCAGTGAGTTGCAAAGGGCCTCACCAAGTAACTGAGGCTGGCTTTGAACCTGTGCAATCCTCCTGTCTCAGCCTCCCAAATGCTGGGATTACAAGTGTGTGCCACCATGCCCGGCTTGAAAGGAAGTATTTAAAACTCAAAACTTCTGAGAAACCTCTATATGATTTTTAAGCCTTTCTTTCAACTACAAATTAACACAGGCATGCAAAGGCAACCTAATAGTTAACTTTTCATATAATTTCATAATCAAGACTCATGAAGAGCATTAAATTTTGGTTCTCTCTCTCTCTCTCTCTCTCTCTCTGTCCTGAAAGCTTGTTTTACAACAAATAAAATAGGTTTGGGGTATAACTTAGTGGTAGAGTTACCATGAGCAAGGGCCTGAGTTTTGAGTTTTGACCCAAAATATATAAAAAGAAGTGTTTTATATATTTTCCTCCCAAAGTTCCTCTCTGCACTGTTTTTTTTTTTTTTAATGGATGTCAGGTTTTAGTTTGGTTAATTGATAATGCTAACTTCTACTCTTTTTATTTATTTCTTAACATGCAAGTATTGGGGTTGAATGAAGGTCATTTAAAGAAACCACCTAAGAAATGGGTTTCTTTTTACCTATACTCAGATCTTGAAACACTATTGTCAGGAAACACAAGCAATCCCTGAAACTTTTTCCTCCTGGATTATCAGAGCCTGAGACAATTGATGACATTACATCGGTCGTTCATTTTAGATTCGTGGAGCCCACAAAAATCAATAGTTTTCCATTATCAGGTCCAGCTGGGTCACTAGTCTGTCAATGAGCTGTTACAATTGCTGTACAGGGGTGAGCCTGACCAGTCAATTGCTGCTGACAAGAGGAAAACATGCTGACAGCCACGGGAACAAGTCAGAACACAGATTTGCACTTCAGTCTGCCATCCAAAGAGACTCAGAGCAAGACCATTTTCAAGACGCAGGGCACACTCCCTGGGAGGCCTGGGGGCGGCTACCACCCTGGTTTGAGAGCGCAGGTGCCTGAGGGCCTGTCCTAGCTCTTGCCAACCACCTCCTCTAGAGGCTATCTATAGTCACTGCCTTTGTTAGAAGGCAGGCACTAGCCAGAATTATCCCCAGACAGACCACATTCTGCCCAGAGCAAGATTAGGAGGGAGGAAGTCTACCTTTACTACCATGGACTCAGATGATACTATACATATTTGCAGAATATAAAAACTGAAAGAGAAAGAAAATGGGCCAAAGTCACTGAATCCAAACACATATGACTAAGCATGTTGCAAATAAATATTGACTGAGGACAGAAAGTCCATTGGTGTTAGTACCTAGGCTATACCCTTGCTGCCTCGTTTATAATAAACATTGTCTATACTTTGATCTCAATGTGAGATATTTAACCAAGCTAAGCATCCCTCATTGATGTCTCATCCAGAGCCCTCTGTCAGATACAGAAGACAGCAAGAGGAACTGAGGTTTAGTCTTGTTCTGCCCACAATTAGGAAGTGGAGCATAGAGTGTTGAGCTTGGACTTGTGTGTGTACGTGTGTGTGTGTGTGTGTGTGTGTGTGTGTGTACGTGTGTGTGTGTGTGTGTGTGTGTGTGTGTGTGTGTGTGTGTGTGTCTGGTACTGAAGATCAAATCCAGATGAGTTCTCTTGACTATACCCCCACCCCTATTTTATTCTCCATGTTGAAACAGGGTTTCACTAAGTTGCTGAGGGCCTTGCTGGGTTGCTGAGACTGGCTTCAAACCTGTGATTCTCCTGTTTCAGCCTTTCAAATATTGGGGTTATAGGTGTGTGCCATCATGCCAGACTCGGAACAAATATCTCAACAGGCCCACGCAATAAAATGGAGACTTGCCATTCTTGCCTGTTATGTCACAAGGCGTCCTGACATTCAAAATGAGATCAGTCTGGAGTGAACTCTAAAGAACTTCGTGTGTGTGTGTGTGTGTGTGTGTGTGTGTGTGTGTGTGTGTGTATGTGTGTGTGTGTGTGTCCATGTATATACTTGCTATCCATGCAGCAAGAAGTTTGGAGGCAACTGGAAGAAGTTCTGATGCAGAGGAACTCATTTTTAGTCTGGACTGAATGCTGTGTTTCAGTAGCTGAATACATAGATGATCTCTAAAGGCCCCCGGGAGTGAAAGCCAGAAGTTAGAGGACAGCTTAGAAATCTCAGTGGGTTTTATGGCTCTCCTTAGTTCACAGAGAAGAGGATTTAGATGCTAAACCAGGGAGGGCACATATCATCTGGGTTCTTGACTGCTGAGGGGCTTCAAAAGCAGGGTGAATTTGTACAGTGCTTGGCTTGTTTTCAGATATCAAACTTAAGAGCTTGAAAGATAAATATTTTAAATTTGTTTCAATATTATGATTTGTAATGTTCCACTTTTATTAACATCTTTCAAGTATTAAATTATAGCCTTCCCCCTGCCCCCAGTGCCTCCAGTCTCGGGTTTGAATCATTTGGAAGTCAACATTCACTTGTGTTCCATCATCAAAGCTGGTAATCAACTGTATTACTGGAAGCCAACTAACTAGGTTTTGTTTTTTCAATATATACTACCCAAAATCATTTTCTTTAAATGAATAATAAAAAAACTAGTTTTAACGAGAACAAATTTACTAGTAATTAGATGAACCAGTCTTATGTCTTCCAGCACTTGGAAGCATGGAATTCATCAGAATTCTCATAGCATTAATTAAAAAGAATTTATGTTTTTTTAATAAAATGCTTCATGTTTTAGCTCCTTTATTCCTCCACCAAATGTGATTATGTGGGGGCTGAAGGGAATTCAGGTTAATATGTTGACACACTTAACAATGCAGGGTCATGTTGCACAATACGCTTCACTGGTTTGGTTCAGTACACCCCCTGACAGGGTCTAATCAGCCCCTGCCCTAAAGGCAGAGGGAAAGAGATGATTTTAATTACTGCTCTGTATGCAAGTTTGCCAGCATTAAATTGAGACATAATTAGGCCTCTGAATTTTAATAATTGTCCTAGCTAATTGGGCAGACAAGTACGTTATGCGGCATGCAGTGATTAGATAATTAGTATTTCCAAATGACAAAATTGGGCTCTTGATTACAAATTCTACATGAAGGGGGAAAAAGGTAGCAAGCAGATCTTTACAAGTCTATTAAGGGAGAGTTTAGCGATGTTGGTAATTTAAAGTCCATTAGGAAGCAACATTTCATTCTCGGAGCTTGGGCGTCTAGGACAAAGGTCTCTGGCCTACTCAGGCTCCCGCTCAAAGCTCCTTCTCGGGTGCTCTGCTTAGTCTGGGGTCTGTAGTATCTACCCTCTTCCCCTCCTCCCTCCCACCTTAGTTGAGCAGCCATCACTGACTTTGGGTCAGTCTCTTTGGCAAGAAGGCAGATGATAACTCTGAAAAAGAAATAATAGGATATTAGGGAAGGTAGAAGAAAGTAGAGGTAATCTACCCAGATGAGGGTATCCACTGTGTCCACTGTGACATGCTCTTGCAAACCAGCTGTTCTTTTCTTCTCATCCCAGAATTCACCATTCTCCATTAAAATATTTTTAGTGGAAAAAGATTAAATCAGGATCTGAATTTTTTGTGTGTGGTACTGGGGATGGAACCTAGGGACATTCTATCTCTGAGTGACACCCCCAGCCCTATATATATATATATATATATATATATATATATATATATATATATATATATTTTTTTTTTGGTGGTACTGGGGTTCCTGGAAACCCTTCTACTTCCGGGCTACACTCCCAGGCCTATTTTATACTTTTTATTTGGAAACACACACTGTGTGATCCTCCTGTCTCTGCCTCCCAAGTACAGGGATTACAAGCATGCGCCACCACACCCGGCATTCTATTTTATATTCTTTATTTTGAAACAGGATCTCACTGAGTTGCAAAGGGCTCACTAAGTAGCTGAGGCTGTTCTCGAACCTGGATCCTCTTGTCTCAGCCTCCCAAATGCTGAGATTACAAGTGTGCACCACCATGCTCAACTAGGATCTGAAAGTTTTGAGGTATATATTATTGGGGTGAAAAGTATGGACACAGGGGGACTCGCCTGGATCTGAGGTCATTACTTACTAGGTGTTATTAATTTATACAGAGTATAAATTAATCTCTTCAAGTCTCAGTTTTCTCATTAGCAAAATAAACAACCTGCCCCATTAAGATTGTTGATAGGGTTAAATAAAATAATGCATATAATTTGTGTGTATATGTGGTACTGGGGATTGAACTTGGGGTCATTCTACCTCTGGGCTGTACCCCTAGATAGCCCTATTTTTTATTTTTTTATTTTGAAACAGTCACATTCTGTTGCTGAAGGTCTTGCCAAGTTGCTGAGGCTGATCCCAAACCTGTAATCCTTGTCTTGGCTTTTCAAGTGCTGAGATTACGGACATGCACCACTATGCCCAGCTAATAATGCATATAATTTAACAAGTGCCTGGCATGAAATAAGTGCTCAATAAATACTGCCTATGAATTAAATGCAAATTAAAGCAATAACATGAAGAAGTACAATGTGAAGGTGCTGGACCTGGCTCTTCACTGTGCTGGTCCTCAAGTAAAGTATGTATCTCTAGCCCCATTGTTTTCCAAGAGAGAAACATGGTACCCCCTTTTGTGCCAGAGATAGCCCCACTGGCAACAGCTATCCCTGCAACTCAAATGCCCAACCAGACTTCCTGACTTCCTTTCTTTTCCTTTCTTTCTCTTTCTTTCTTTCTTTCTTTCTTTCTTTATTTTTCTTTTTTCTTTTTTTTTTTTTTTTTTTTGCGGGTCTGGGATGAAACCCAGGGGCATTCGACCTCCGAGCTACACCCCCTGCCCTATTTTTTTTTATTCTTTATTTTGAAACCGGGTCTCACTGAGTTGCAGAGGGCCTCACTAAGTAGCTGAGGCTGTCTGCAAACCATGATCCTCTAGGTCTCAGCCTCCGGAATGCTGGGATTACAAGCATGCGCCACCACGCCTGGCTAGACTTCCTTTCTTCCCACTTTTCAAAGGTTGGCAGTTTAGACATGGAGAAGGCTATGGAGAAGTCATGGGGACAGTTAACCTAGAAGAATGGGGTATAAATTTTACATCTTACCCTCACACTTTGCAACTCACTCTGCACAAATGTTACTTCATTCAAGAACATACTCTGGCTACTAAATTTTCTCACAATCAGTTATCAGTAGGCTGATCTCTTAGAGGTATGTTTTTCATGCAAAAGGAATCTTAAGTGAGCCAAGCGTGGTGGCGCACACTTGCAATCCCAGCATTCGGAAGGCTGAGACCGGGAGGATCTCTGTTCATGGACAGCCTCAGCTACTTAGGGAGGCCCTTTGCAACTCAGTGAGACCCAGTTTCAAAATAAAGAATAAAAAATAGGGCTGGGGGTGCCACTTGGAGGTAGAATGCCCCTGGGTTCCATCCCCAGTACCGAAAAAAAAAAGGATATTAAATGGGTACAAACCAGAACCTTCCTACTAAACATAATTCATAGGTGGTTCACAAATGATGAAAGTTTGGTAGGGAAAATTCCTAAGTGTCAGATGTATATTCCCGACCAAGGAAAATAACAGTCTCCATATCTGGTCCAGTCAAGATAGCCCACCAGACTGAATCTTAGGACTTCCTCGGAACTTTGTGCCATCTCATTTATGAATGATGGAAGAGTTCCCAGTGGCGAACAAAATACTTTCTCCATGGGAAAACTTCATATGACCCTGACATGATTACTACAGTTCATCATCACCTAAGTGCAGAGACAGCAAGTCAACACCTTGAGATCTGAGGAAGTAGAAGAGTAATTGTAGAACGCAAATATTTTATTAGAAGCATAGAAGCAGAGTAAGGTGTTCTTTAGGGTGGGAGGGAAGAAAGAGTGAGTGATCCTTAGGCCTGATTCTGTATGTTCCCCGCAGGGAAACCTCTCCTCTGAGGGCTGCGAGTCTACCGTAGTTCTCTGGGACTTTGTTCACACGGTCACTCAGGGAGGTGAGTTGCGCCTGAGGTGCAGCGCTCAGACCCTCACTGCACTTCCCAGGTTCCAAGACAAAACATCATTCACTGTGGGGGGGGGGGTAACTGTCAGAAGAAGTTTCCCTGCCACACATGGCTGAAGTTTCCCTCCCTCTCTTTCTTGAAGAAGTGCATTTATGACTGATTGCTCAACACCTTGGTTGGTTCTGATTGCAGAAAACACACCTTATAAATATATGATAACCATCCTGTAATAGAGAGTGTGACAATTTATTTCACAGTGCGTTTCAGGCTGCTAATTGATCGTTTCAGTCCAAAGACGGTTTGGAATAAATTATAGCCATCAAAAGGATATCACAGCTCATTTTGGTGGAAGGGATTGCACGTCGCTTCGCGTTCGTCTCCCGGAGAAGGCGGACGAACCCCAGCGCACTGAGGGGCGGGAAGGGAGGGGGCGAGGGAAGGGAGGCCAGTGGGCGTGGCCGGGCGCCGTGGGCGTGGTCAGAGGCGTGGGCGTGGCCGGCGGCGCGCGGCTGCAGGTCCGCCGCTGGACGGTAGAGGCCTCCCTTCCAAGGCGGCGGCGCGGAGCTGCGGGCGCTCGGCTGCCCGGCGCGATCCCGCACGGGGTGCCCGGCGAGGTCCCCGCGCGGCGTTCCCCACGCTCTCCTCCCGCTGCAGGCGGCAGCGCCCGGGCCTCCGAGGTGAGAGTCTCCCCCGGGCCGAGGGCCTGCGGGGCGCGCGGGGTGCGGCCTGCCGGGGTGCCCTGGCCGGCCGCCGCGGGCGCTGGGGCTCGGCGCCGTGCGCGTGGGGCCCGCGGCTCGGGGACTCCGCTCCGCCGCGGCCGGGGGGCGGCGCAGAGGTAGCCCGAGGGCGCCGGCCCTCCGCCGCCCGGGCGAGGCCGTGGGGAGGCGACGCTGGACGCCGGGGCGCGGAGCCGGGCTCGGGGTCATGGGTCACGCGGGGTCACGGGGTCACGCGCTGTGAACCGGGGACCGCGGCGGCCCCGGAGCGGGGCGCGCTCGCGAGGCCAGCCCGAGGTCCCGGTCCTGCCCAGCCCGCCGCCCCCCCTCCCCCGACCCCAAGCCGTCCGGGGACCCCGAGCTTCGATTGCGGTCCCCAGCGAAACCGCCATTGTGTGGTCCAGGAGAAGAAAGACCCAAAGGCCAATCCTTGGATGGGATTTGAGTTTTAAAAAAATGCCCTACTCCTGTCGCCGCTGGCCTTTGCCTGTCTGGCTGCCCTCAACCCCGCCCACGGGAACCCCAGGCCATCTTCATCCCTTCCTAAATTAAACACAAGCAAATTCGAGGCCCTTCCGCCCACGCGGAGCCTGCCCCCTGGTCCCCAGTGCTCTCCGCCGGCCTTTGCACCGTGCCCTTGGTTTTTTGAGTCCTCTGTCACGCTAATACATTATGTCAATCTAGGGCAGGGATGTTTCCATGCAGGCGATTTTGACAGCAGTCATCATGCCAAGCTATTATGAAGTGTGATGTCAGTGCGTGGTGGAAGGAAGGATAATATATAAACCAGTTCTTGACACAGTATCTTACAAGGAAACATCTGAGGCCATCAGTATGAGGCATTTTAATTCACACGCCAAAAATATTTTGTGTTTGGTTGACATCTTTCAAAATGCTGAACGAGGTAGTAGCATTCATTTTGTAGGTATTTATCAATGTACTCACAAAAGTCTCCGTAGGAAGGAGGAGGGTTTTCTCTTTTTCCCATTCTATCATGAACTGAGGAAGAGATGTTCTGTGACCTCCTAAGTAGTCCATAGTCAATGAGAAAGATCTATGTATGAGACTAAGCATTTTCTAAAACAGGAGTAATTGGAAAAGCCAATTTCAAATCTAAGTAAATGGCTTGACAAATTAGAGTAGCCAAAAGCTGTATTTACATGAACCGTATCCTGTGGGAGACTAAACTATGGGGGTTAGTTTTACAATGAACTCCATATATATTGACCGAAGATATTTTTTTCTTTTCCTCCATCTATCCACTGAATATCAAGTATTTATTCACTATTATAGATACTTTACTTTGCTACTGAACATAATCCCCATAGGCATTTAATAAAATTGATACAGTGTGCTAAGAAATGTGTATTTTCTCCTCGCCACAAGAAACTCAAGGAATATTATTAGGAAAGAGTTAAAAACTGTGGCCTTTTATTTATACAATGGAAAATTGTATTAACTACCTTCAAGTAGTAAGTCAAGGGAATAAAATAAATTAGGAATCAGAAAGTTTTCTCCAGCTTATATCCTATGCACAGTACTATGATTTGTTTTCTCTTTAAAACTTTTAAAACAAAGTTTAGGGACTTTTGTGATTGAAAGGGCATATGATATTCTTTCAATTATTTTAGAATGCATAAATTTCCAAAAAGGTCTTGTTCCTTATATGGTATGCTAGACTATTTTGTTTTATGTTGTTGTTTTTTAAAATGAAAACATGATGTTTTTACTCAAAATCAAACCACATACTTTTTTTTTTTACCTCAACCTGAAGAATTGCCTACAATTAAGTCAAGCAAAACACATACCACATCCCAACTAGTTATGCATATACCTGCTTAGAATTGAGTTAATAAAAATAGGAAAGCATACCCAGTATATTTATTTGTAGTTATAATTTTTATTAAGTAACACTTGAAATTATTTAAAATAGTACTTAGATCCTTGTTACTATCAAAACATGTGTGAAATCTGCAAATGCACTTAATTATTGTACAATTTTGTGAAGTACAATATAATGTAAGCCAAGATTTTAGGAATAATTTTGTCCTTAAACCTAATATTGTGCTGTAGACAGGAATTATATAATCAAGACATGACTCTAAACTAGTGTGTGTGTTTTAACAGTTATACCAGAACTCACAAATATATTTTAGTTGTGTGTCCTCATTCAACTAGTCATCTCGGCAGGCTGTCACTTACTAGAGTGATGCTTGTATTACTCAAAACTCTCTTGTAGCTCTTCACTGGGTACTGTTTTCAGCACTTGGAGAAAGCAACTCATCTTCCTTTAGAGTCCTTGAGAGCCCTGAAGAAGGGGAGTGATCAAGTCAGGGTAATATAATTTGAGATCAAACTAAGTTGAAAGACAATTAGGTGGCTTTTTTGAGTGGATCTTAAACTAGTTCTAAAGTCGTTCTACCAACATAGTTTGAACAGTGGCAGCACGATTACAATAAGAGTAGCTACCAAGGGAGCGCTTTAATGAAAGTGCTAAAATCTCTGTCATTGAGTTGTTATTTTAACAGTCATGTACATGTATAGTACATTAGTATGCACTGTAGAGACACATTACTTAGAAAGGTATATTTCTAAGAATTTGGTTGATTATGTTTTTAACGTGATACTGGGGATTGAATCCAGGGGCATTCTACCTCCAAGCTTCACTCCAGACCTTTTTATTTTTTCTTTGGAAGTGGTCTTACTGGGTTTCTGAGAGTCTCAAACTTGAAATACTCCTGTCCTCTTACCTTAGCCTCCCAAGCATTAGGATACAGGTATACATCACCATTCCTGGCTCCTTTTTTTTTTTTTTTAATTTATTTTTTGTTTTGAAACAGGGCCTCCAGAGTCTCACTATTTAACTAAGTTGCTGAGGCTGATCTTGAATCTGTAATTCTCTTTTTTCAGCCTCCCAAGTACTGAGGTTACTTCATTTTATGAGTTCACAGTTCTGGTATGATTTAAAAGGCTATTAAGTCCTAGAATATGGAATTGTGTGGGAGAAATTCAAGATACCATGGCTAAAATTGTGATCGCCTTATATAGTTCTACAGAACTGGTGCTACACATTCCTTGAAATGTAAAAGAATCATGCTCAGCTAAGGAGTCAGGCCTAACTTGTATTCTATCTAGTAAATGAGGTATTCTACCATTACAGAAAAACTATATGTGAGGTCTAACCTGTGAGCTAAAACATTTGTAATTTTCAGTAGTTAATTCTCAATGTAAACCCCAAAGTACATATGTCATACAATTATTCTGTATTATTGTAAGTTAATAATATGCTACCTACTGTACAAAATATAGAATCATGAAATTCCTAATCCAGCAAATCAAAACTCTTATTATAATATTCAAGACCAGAATATTCTGGGAGAGGAGGTAGAAAAACATCAAAGGAAAAGAGTTGAGAGAGAGAGATCATGGGGTTTTTATAATTTTTTATAATTGCTTTTCAAACCCACTAGAAAACAATTTAAATTTTGAGGAAATAATGCAAATTCTGCTCCAGCTGAGACTACATGGAGAACCAAGAGAAGCAGAAAGAATAGAACTAGCTGAGTAGAATTTTTTCTGAGAATTCAGGTCTAATATATTAGAGGGCTATGAGCTCATTAATGATTAGCAGGAATCCAGACCATAATGATCAGGAGAGATCAAGATCAGTGGACAACACTGGGCGTGGTGGCGCACGCTTGTAATTCCCGTGCTTGGGAGGCGGAGACAGGAGGATCACGCAGGTTTGAAGCCAGCTGCGCTGGCTTAAGAGACCCTGTTTAAAAAAAAAAATAGGTCTGAGGTGGGGGGGAGTGGTGAGTTGGCCCGGGCCACCCTCCCCCCTCATGCCATTTTGTCATGGGGCTGTAACTATTTTCTGTATTTCTATCTTTTTAGTAAACTTATTTAAATCTTCAAAAAAAAAAAATAGGTCTGGGTGTGTAGCCCTGATATAGAAGGGCTTCCAGGAACCCCAGTACCACCAAAAAAAAAAAAGACCAGTGGATAAAGATGAAAGCTTTGCTGTTTAAATATTACAAATGTTCATGCTTTTGCACAGGGAAGGTCATCTAGCAGAGAAAGAAATAGGGTAACAGTCCCAAAACAAGTTTCCCTCTTTCACACCAGAGTTAGATTAGATGTGGAGATTAACCAAGTTTGAGTTGAAACAAAAAGAATGTCCTTATTTCAGTCACTTATAAAGTATGAAACTTAGTCCTGTCTGCTTTGATGAGCTTGGTTATTGCCTCAAAATCAGAGGAACTGGACCTTGTGGGCCCTGGATACTACAGATGTATACCTAGTTAAAAGGCCATTAAACAAGGTGGACAGACCCAATTCTAGATCTTTTCTGTGAAAAGACCGTGCACTGTTTGACCATTAGCTAGACAAAACAGCTTTGGTTACAAGTACAAGGAAGATCCAGGTACCCAGCAAACATCTGATAGTGACTTTAACCTTCCTTTTGAGATAGCCTAGCCATGATGTCTGCCCATCTTCTGTAGATTTTGTAATGTTTATAGCTTCAGGAATGAGGCAGATGAGCTCTTTGTGTGGTTCATTTGGTTGTAATAGAAGGCTGGTGGGTATAGTTTGAATCCCGTCTTTCAGATAGAGATGTTCCTAGCTTTAGATTTACAAAATTCACATGTAGAATAGAACAAGTGGGCTATTGCTCTAAGAACTGCAAAGTATCATGTGGTAGAGTGAGGACTAGGTTTACCATGTACCATTTGTATAACTTGAGAACATTTCAGCTTTCCTCATAGACAAAATTCATAGAGTAGTAATATCCACTAAGATATTAAGTTCAGAGCAGTTTGAGCTTAATTTGAGATGAAGTAAACTGAAGAATTTGGTTTAAGTGCCATTCATATGCAGGGTTTAGTGTACAACACAAATTTTGTAGAGTAAGACAGGGATTACATTTCTTGAAATGTTCTAATATTGAAACCAAAATATAAATAAAGATGGAAACATACTTGAGAACTTGGGAGAATAGACTAGTTTTAGCATGAATACTAGAGACAAATGAGTAATATGGTACTGTCATTCCTCTTTTTCTCAGACTCATAAGAGTTACCCTATCATGAGAGTTTTTTTTTTTACACTTCCTAACGACCTGTTGCATGTCAAGAAAACAGATAGCTTCTTTCATACTATCAAGCCCAGATCTGCAGTATTGACACTAAAGGGGGGCAACCTTCTGGTGGAGAGAACTGGTGTCCAGACTTCTGGGCCTCAATTCTTACACTCTCAAAGGCTCTTCTTTTCTTAGTAATTTCATTAAACCGTATGGCTATGTTCATGAGGTTCTTAGAGAAGGAGCATCTGGCTTGATTTTCACTTATTGGCTTAACTGGTCAACTATGAACTTTTCTTTCTTTTTTTTTTTTTTAACAATTGTTACTCTTTCCACAGTACCAACCCATTTGTGCTGCAGAGCCAAGACCCCTCACCCCTTTTAGGCCATTGCTTGTATCTTTCATTTTATCCTACTTTCATCTGTATATTTAAGAGATACCAAGAATGGAGGGAGAAGGAAAATGTGCCTATTTTATGGAAACGCCAGTACAAATACTGAGAAGATCATTGGCTCTCACCAACATGCAGGGTCATGGCCCCTGAAAAGGTGGGGAAAGTGGAATGTTCTAAGGTGGGTATATACACTGTTGAGTTTCAGGATCTAACCTACTAAAGAGTAGAAATAGGGTCTGAAGAGGTTATCGTTAGGTTAGCCAAGGTTATCGTTAGAGGGGGATTCTGAAGGATTTTTGAGTTTCTCCACACAGTGGCATTTCATTAATTCACACTGTGTGAGGAGTGTTGTGTTTAAGCCAAAACAATGAGTGGCCAAGAAAAAGAGGCAGGATTCAGAGGATCTGTTTAAATATCAAAACTGCTACTTGTTAGCTGAATGGTTTGGGCACATTTCTTAGTCTCTCTGAAACTTCAGTTTCTGTAAAGATAACTACATTTTCAGATAACGGCAGAATAGCAATAATAACTTCTAAGGATTGTAGTGTATGAGGTGGGTATTTAGCAAATGGGAGCTATATTATTAGGTTTTGAGGGAGGAATATAAAGAAATACAGAAGAAATGCCCATCGTCAAGGAGCTTACACTCTGGTTAGACAGGATCAAATATGAAGAAAACTGACAATACAGGGCAGAAAGCTATAGTGACCAGTGAATGCTGAAGATATTGAAGAGTTCTGCAGTCTGTCAGTGACTGGGATGGTAGCAAGAGGTTTCAAGATGAAAGTGGGATGTTCTCTCTGGTTTTGAGGTGAGGTGGGATTCTGATATGCAGAGCAGAACTGAGAAGACATCCTAGGTGGCAAGGGGCAGGAGTGACCGTAACACAGTACAGTGGGGTGGGGGCAGCATAGGAAGTACACCAGCTTCTGATCCAGACTGACAGTCTTAAGAAGGGTCCTACCTCTGCTGAGAGACAGGTACTTTAACTTCTTTAGCTCCAGTTCCTATAGCCTTAAAATTGGTATAGTTGAACCCATTGCATTCAATTTGAAGACATTAAATGAGAGAATGTTGGTAATTCCTAATATGATGCCTGGTACCCTCAATAAAATAGGTAATTCATGTGATGTTGTCAGGGGACAATGCGAGAGCTGTCTGCCTGAAAAACTGTATTACCTCGTGTAGACTAGCAGTGGAAAACAAACCAGAAAGCCCAATTAGTGCCTATGGTGATGGTGGGGAGGAGGCTTGCGGCCAATTTAAGGACCTGAGATGTTATAGACAATCAGAACTATCAAGGCTTTCAGTAAACTGGGATTTTAGGACACATAATCTCAAGGCACTGTGAAGGCCATATTGGAGGAAGGAAGGAATTCACTCGTGCATGTGTAAGGTAATCAGGGTCTAGATTAGGATAGTGGCAGGGTTACCAGACCTCATCTACTAAGCTGCTTTACAGCTTAGAGCTCAGCAGTATGGAGTGAAGGGAGGGGATTCTTTGTTTGTTTGTTTTGTTTGTAGACTCAGTATTTAGTGTCAGTTGTCCAGAGTAAAACTGGCTAGATCCACAACTCTAGAAAATTGAACTTACTATCCAGGGAGTAACTTTGATGCTAAATAAATCCTATAACGTGCTTCAGCTTGTAAAATAGCCCTTTTCCTTTCTGTAGTTAATTCTGATGGTGAGTGTGTCTGTGGTTAGTTTTCAGGGAGACACAAGTACAGATTATTTATAGTTATATGGAATTTGAGGTTAGGATCATCCTAACAAGAAGCACTGGAGTAAAATGGGGAGAACTCAGCCAGGCAAGTTTGATGACTTTATTTTCTTGATGATAGGATAATTTGATGTTAAAATTCTGTCCTCTCTCTGGGATTGAGAAGTGATTTAATAAAAATACAAACCTAGGAAATAGTTTTGGATATTAGGGAATTAGTTTGTATTGCCTCACATTCTCTTGTCACCTCTTTTTTTCTGTCCACAGTAATTTTGTAGTGGGAGAGTATATGGTAGATCACACACACACACACACCAATTACATGGACACCAGTTTAAAAACATTAGGAAATCCTAATTCTGGTTGGTTTAAAACATATTACATAAGCATATTACATAGGAAAGAATAACCTGACCTGAACTTTATTGTTGCCCTGAATTTTGTTGTTTCTCATTTGGCTGTAAGAGCCACGTCATGCTACTCTTGATAGCTTTGAGGTACCTGACTGGTGCATTGCTTCCCTTGCAAGGAGATGCACGCGAAAGGGGACTGTAGGCAGTGGTTGACAAATACAGGAAAGATATAAGTGACAAAGAAAAGGTAGGCCCTGTGAGGTTGGAGGCAAGGCAAACTGGCTTAGCCTTGTCCATGGGTAAATTGACTGTATTTCTCATCTCCTGAATTTATTTAAATTGTCTGCTGGGGGAGGGAAAGAAAGAAAGCAAAATGCTACATAGCTTATTAAAGTGCAGACATGTGGCTTATATCAAGCTCCTCCCTGACACTCCACTTTTCACTCTAGCCTGGAATTAGAAGACTGGCAAAGAGGCCCAACCCAAGGGAAGGGAGGGAGGAAGCTAGAGTCCCCACTTTTAATGAAAGACTTTGTGAGTATATGTATCTATTGCTTTTGGATTTCTGACATCCATGCCACCATGAGAGATTACTTAATCGTCCTGGTGGAAACTCTAAGCTGGGAGTGTGAACTGAGAGCAGGTAGCATTGGGAAGTAGGTCTTCAGGGGCTGTGGGCCTCCTCTCTGCCATAAGTGGCTGGCTTTGGAGAGGGCCTCCATGCAGAAATCAGCCTTGCCCCCTTCCAGCCTCTGCCTTCTGCTCTGCAGCAGGACCTCTCTTTCTCTCTTCCCCCTTTTTTCAATTAAATGAATTAATTACCAGGCATTTAACTTTTTGCCAGGCTCTTTCATTATGCCCAGAGTTGTTGCTGAGCGGCAAAGGGAAGTAATAACATTCGCAGTGAGAGGCAAATCCTGTTAATGAACAAATTAAAGTTCAAACAGTGATTCAAGTTCACAACCTCTCCATGGCTCTTCTCTTTAATAAGAGTTATACATGTTACTTTCCTCGCTCTTTTCTCCCTTTTATTACTTTTTAAGCTTTTCATCAACACTGCCAGGGCATATTTGAGGCTCCCAACCTTTCAGCCCTGACAAGGACTTGAGCAGTTATAATCCTGTCTTAATTTGGCAACTTTTGTAAAACACATAAAGGGCCCAGGGTCACCTTTGGTCGCCAAGGCCTGGGGTGACCCTATAGTTCCCACCTCCTGCCAGAGCTGCATGGGCTGCTTGTCTAGTATTGGGACCCCTTTGGCAGTCAGGATCAGTTGACGTCCCACCCTGAGGCACAACCTAGCAGGGCCAGTCCACTGGTGTTGAAGCCCCTGGTCACTTGGTTTCCTTCCCAGCTAGCTGTCCCCTCTTCCATCTGGTAGCGCTAGAGGAGAGGGACTGGTGAAAGGAGAGGAGGGGGTCTCCGAACTAAAAGTTGGGAACCTATATGGGAAAATGGGATTGAGATAGGAAGGATTCCTGACACCCTCCATGCACCAGACTACCAAATGCTTCTGGCCACGCTGAGGACGCCTTGCCATTCTAGACACAGGAGACCTGAGCTTCAGTCCTGGCAGGATGAGCCCCAGAGGAGGCTGGTGTACCTCTCTTTCCTCTTCCCCTTTTAAAAAATGTATATGTGTATATATACCCTGTGGACTGCGTGGGGGTATTTTCTACCTCAGTGCCTGGCTTCTCACCACCATCCCTGAGCGTGGCTAAATATAATCACCATGACAACTGCAGTCTATGAGCATACACATAATAGAGATGAAATAAACAAAAGATTAGCATGCCATGAAAAGTACAATAAGTTTCTTATTTAGCATTTAGATAACTGTCTTTCCTTCGGAGCAAGCTTCAAAGTTGAAGCCAGTTTAGACCAAGAGGATTAATTCTTTCTCCCGCATGCTTCATTGAATCTCTCATTACCAAACTTTGTCTGTATTGATGTAAGATTTGATTGAAGATTAGAGCATTTAGCAAATCTTGCTTTTCTGCATGTATCAGGTCCTTTCAAGCACGGATCGCGGTGCCCAGTGGTCAATACCCTTACTTTTATCCAGTGTCTGCTTCATTTAAACTTAATCAACTCCATCAATGAACTGGAACAGGGAAACGTCCCTGCGGTAAGAATGTTGTGCTTTTGTGGGATAATTCTTTGCTCTTTCCCGATCCGTTGGCGTTAAACCTAAAATTGCACTATGATGAACTTTTTTTTTAATCAATATGATAATGACAATTGGGCCCGAAAGCTCTGGTAGGACTTAGAGTAGAGCGGGATCTGGCCCCCATTACCAAAACAACTTCTCCACTTCCAACAGTCCGACTCCTTTTGTGTGGCTTTAATACCTTTTCTTTTCTGACACTGAATATTGCTCAAGCTGGAAAATGATGCATCTTTGTAGGAAAGGCTCGTCTGTCACAACCAGAAAGTGAAGCAGACCGATTGGTTGTGTGAATTATCTGACTTGCTGCAGTGAATTATTTGCACTGTTTCCCTACCTAGTCAACAAGTTCCTGAGGTATAGTAGAGATCAATCAAAACTGACAGCCCGCGTGTGAAGGCTTTACTGTGTAAATCTGGTGCACTCATCCTGGCCATGCCCGCCCTGGCATCTGTATATCATTTTTATACTGCTACCAGTAGAGCAATTTCAAAAGTATTTGCAAGGAAAATGCGTGTCCCCATCTGTTCCTGGAAGCATAAATGTGCCACCTTCAGAGGGTTTTCACTGGTAATCATATCTTTAATGATCAACAGACTAGTGATATATACTTTTCCATAAAATGGGGTTTTCTTCACTTTATTGTGATTGGCTAGAATAAATAGCTTTTCCATATGTTAGGGAGATAAAATATAAGATTAGCAGAGGCCATTTGTTGGGTAGTAAACAAAAGAAACAATTCATTTCAAATAATCTTTGAAAAGAAGGAGCGACAAAATTAAGTTGCAATAACAGAGCATCTGAGGCCCCACATAAGGAAACAGACCTTGTTCCTCCTTGGAAAAGGAGCCGTTTAAAAGCAGAAACTCAGAGTCTTCTAGGGGACCCTGGTGGCTTATTGTGGGAGGGGGGAGGGAGAGGAGCAGGGGAGGGACGAGGGCTAGAATAATACTGTTTGTTCTACTTCTGCTGTAAGGTCCTCGTTCCTCTCCCGTATTGTACTGGCTCCATGTTGGCCCCACTGCAACAGTACCCTGGCTGAGTCGGTGGGTGGCATGTTCTAAAGCAGAGAGGCCACCTTGCTTACTTTCTCTTCAGGGCCTTCAGTGTACAGGTACTTTAGAATAAAGCTTGGCTGCTTCCACTGGAAATTTCTCCCCCACACAGAAAAGGAGCCTTTGGAGGAGGGGCAGAGTTCCCTCCTCTTGTTTTAAGCCCTACTGGGAGTGGCTTTGGGACACATCAGAGAACCCCCAGAAAATGGTTCTGGTAGTCAGATCTTACTTGTCAAGGTCACAGTCCAGATGTAGTTGTGCTGACCACCATCCTCCTCTCCCCACCCAGCACAGGGCACACATGGTACCAGCAGCCTTTTCTTCAGGTGCACCCCCTTCCTTTCTTTCTTTCTTTCTTTCTTTCTTTCTTTCTTTCTTTCTTTCTTTCTTTTTTTTTTTTTTGGTGGTACTGGGGGTAGAACCCAGGGGCTTTCTACCTCCGGATCACACTCCCAGACCTATTTTCTATTTTATTTGGAAACAGGGTCTCACTAAGTTGCTGAGAGCCTCACTAAGTAGCTGAGGCTGGCTTCGAACTTGTGCAATCCTCCTATCTCAGCCTCCCAAGCGTGCGCCACCATGCCCGGCCCAGGTGCACCCCTTTCTGTTCTGCGGTGCCATCCTGCAAAACGTGCACGCTTTCTCTGCAGGATGTAGGGCCCAAAGGTTTTGAGGCAGTGACTGCCTGCACAGGAATCTCCAATTCAATTTTGTTTCCAAGGTTAGGAAAGAGCCTTTAGGACACCAGAATTTCAACAGTGCCACAATTTTCATGCTTTCCAGAAAATAGGTGGAGCTATGTGGACCTGTTCCCTACAACTCTGGAATTAAGAAGGGTGGGAGTTCTAGAACAGACCCAGTTGTAGCTTATGGTTACTTCCATTTTGTATCTGTCCCATTGTATATTGCTATTGGCTTCTTTTTTGGAGGGGGATTATAGGGGAAAAGCTATATCTTTTCTACACATCTGCCCCCCCCCCCTGCTGTACATTCCACAGAATCCTTCCTTCTCTCCAAATGCCTGCTGCTCTCACTGCAGCAAGAGTGTGTAGTGGGAATGTGTGGGTGTTAGTTTCAAAGGGGAAATGTGGTCGCAGGTCCCAAGCAGAAAGTCTTCATTAACATTCTCTACTTGTGTTAATTTTTAGGTCCAGTGAGGCTTGGGAACAGCCCAAGGCCAGAAAAATGTGGGTAAGCTATTGAGGAAAGGTTTTCCTTTAATATTTCCCCCTGAATTTTAGAAATATAACCTTATAGACAGGCAGAAATTTACAAGATTACACTTTGTTTGACCTTATACCAGATTTGCTATAGTATTACAAGTAAGACTAAAATAGAAGTCACTCTTATTTCCACATTTTGTTGTGATACACTGCAGGTCTTTAGTAAATTTGCTAGCAAGGAAATTCCAGCATTATGTTGTGAATGAAACATGATATACTGGATTTTAAAAATTAAGTTTCCTGATTTCTGTATATATAGTTTTGATACCATTTTTATTAAATTTCTATTGCTTATTTTCATAAAATGAAAGGAAGTAAAACAAAAGACCCCTCATTGACTGGTTTTGTGTGAGCGAGGTAAATCTGTGATGTCTGCTTCTTCCCTGGTCTAGGAGGATGAGGCTGGTCACTCAACAGCTGGAGCCACCTCGCACTGTTCCCTGGGGACCCTATCTGCCAGGCCTCTGCCAGGAACACTGTTGTTCACAGCAGAGTGGAAGTCACCTGAGGAGCTTCCCTTTGGGCCTCATGTTGGCTGTGGCTCACACCACAGGACTTCAGGCATTCAAGGAGGGACGCAGGCCACACACATTTCTAGAAACCCTAGGTTGGAGCCACTGGAGAGGCTTTTGTTGGTTCAAAACCACAAAACCACAGACCCTGTACACAGGCACATCCATTGTAGAAATGGAAGTCTTCACAACTACTGGACAAAGATTGAAAATTTTAAAACCACACACCATGTTCAGGGTGAAAATTACCTACGCTGACAATGCTGTGTCTTCTCCTCCACAGTTTGACTGCCACCAACCACCCTTACTCAGTCCATGTTTATTTTACTGAAAATGTACTTAATCTCGGATCAACTATTAAGATCTCTGTGTCTAAGGAATATAATTTCTTCACCAATTTTATGAAAACAAACCCTCTTCTCACCTTAGAAGAAAATATTTAGCCTAATCTCTCAGGTATTTGAAAACAGGTAATTTAATAAAGTGTTAATTTGCAATACTGCTTCATGATTGTAATATGTCTAAGTATATAGTATTTGTTTTTTAGATGCTCCTTAAGAAAACAGAAATGAGCAGGCAGTGTGATATATTAGAAAGAAATTCAGTTTTCTGAAATATAAAGAAAATAGCTCCTTTGGTTAAGGAAAATAAGCTCAATTGATAGTTGGGTGAAACGAATGTTTAAAAATTGGTATCAACTTAAAACTTATGTTAAAGTGCCAAAAAATGCCATCTGGGTATCAGAAAATGAAAACTTGGGGGTTGACGTTTATTTTTGTTCTCCCTGGATCTAAATAGCATATTAGTAATAGTTTTTGTCACTCCAGGCTTTTATTGGGAATTCCCATTTTGTTCAAGAAGGAAATTGCAGGAAAACAACTTGTATAGTTAACAGCTTCCATCTAAAGGGTGTTATTTCCAGACAGAATCTCTACATCACGCTTTGTGAATACTATTAAGGGAAGTGTTTTTAGGTCAGAACAAATGGGTTAAGCAATATATAGGATCTGGAGAAAAGGCGCTTTTTCTTTTTTTAACCCTTATGGGGGAAAAAGGGAATGAAAAGGAAGCAAAATTAGTTTTACTGTGCATCTGTAGGACTCTCCAGGCACATGAGGTGGGGAAATTTGAATTTCCAGCCAGCACTCTGCCAGTCCATTTCCAAAACAATCTTCACCTCCGGAAGCAGATGACAGGTAGCGCACATCATATCCCGGCGGTCTCTTCCATCTGCACCCATTCGGCTTCTGCTCAGGACTCGGGGTCCCTTTCTCGCCCCCCCCACCCATCAGCGGACACCCCGAGGCGTGTGGGGCCCGCCTCCCCGCACTCTGCACGTGCCCGCGGGCTGGTCCCCGCGCCGTCCGTCCGGAGTCCCCGTCGGCCGGCCCGGGCGCCCTGAGCGCGGCGTGTGCCGGGGACCCCTCCCGGGGCCTGCCCTGGGGGCCGGGCGGCGCTGGGGCGGGTGTCCCCAGGGCAGGGCGAGGGCCGCCCCACGCCCGCCTCCCGGAGCTGCCGGGCCTCACCCCGCGGGGCGGCAGCCTGGCCCTCGGGCGCCCGGCCTCCAGCTCGATGGGCCCGCGTCCGCCTCTGCGCCGCCTCCGCCTCGCGGGGCTAGAAGCCGGTCTGAGTAATAGTCAACTGTTTTTGTCACTTTCTTAAGATGCATCATCCCTGGTCTCTCTCGTTTCATTATGAAAAATCCCAGAGAAACCACCCGGCAGGATCAATCAGACGCAGGCAGCCAGACAGTTTTCTTGTACTTTATTAAAGTGTAATCAAACATCGGTTAAGTGGAAAATAAATATCCAGATCTAATAAGCTGCTCAGTCAGATCGTGTAAATGCAAATTACAAGCTGGTTCCTATCTTCCCGCCAGGGGATTGAACAAGCCACAGCAATTGCTTCATCCACTGCGATTGTAAATCAACTAAAATAATGGCTGGATAATGACCAGTTTGCGGTTTCAAGCAGATTGAATGATAACAAACTGCGTGTGTCGCACCAGCTTTTCATTTAGCATCTCATCATGGAGCGAGCAGCCGCCTAACAGCTTGGCTCCCTCATTAGGTTGTTGTCTGCAGCTTGTAAATTCACACTGCAGCCGGCAGATTACCTGACAAACTTCCTGATAGGAAAAACTAGACAATTCAATCCGGCCCATCAATCCCTCCCTGCGCAGGCAGGCACATTGATCTATGGCTGAGCGCAGCGGCGAATTGATAACAATATGATGCCTCCTAATGTGGCCGAGGAAATATGGATGCGCGTATACATACCGAAGTATATAGGAGCCCCGCTCACAGGTACAGTGCACACGCAGCACAGGAGCGGGTGTGCAGGAGAGAGGGAGGGCTGCGCCACAGACAGGCGCCCACCGCAGCCCAGCCTCGCGCGTGGGGCCTCTGCCCGCACGCGCGCGCACACACGCAGCCAGGCACTGTAGGCATCTGCACTTTTTGTTTTTGCTGATGTTGATTTAGCTGCTAATTGGTGACAGAAATTGTCAAGTAGGTGGCAGATAGCGACTGCGGCAACTTCCGTTAAAGGAGGTGAGAAAATCCTTTCAAAGATGAACTGCCGCCTGAGAAGGGATGGCTCACTAAATTTCTCCCAGATATTTATTGCTCGTATTAAAAAGATAAATCAGAAAGGGAGAGCGAAGGTATAAACCAGGTATTACAGTTGCCATCCTCTCTTTATTTAGAACATGGATCATGGTGTTTGTTTGTGGAATCTGTTTGCTTCTAGGATGTAATTTAACATACTAACACTCAACCTATTTAAACAGAAAGACAGATAAAGGCTTACCGGGGATCTCTGGGGGCGGCTGCACAACCCTGCTTTGACTTCGCCTTTCCTCAGGAGCATAAAATGAACAGTAATTAGGCTTTGATACTCTGGCAAATGAACAGTAATTAGAATCTGCTACCTCAAGTCCTTAACTCCACTCCTCATAGAATATTCACACCATTATTGAACATTTAGATTAGGCAGCTTCTATTCGCACAAACGTGGCTCGCCACAGCCCACAGATGGCCCAGGGAAAGAAGAGAGACGATTCGCCAGAGCCTTTGGGCCCACAGAGGGGATTTTCTGGTTATTAGAACCCTACTAGATCAGGGCCAATTATAAAGAAAACTGTCAGTCAAGAGAAAATTGCTACATGATTAGTGAAAAGGACAAAATCAGGTGAAAAGTGTGAATCATTCAGGCAGCTTTGATTTGCTAATCAGGGAAAGGAAAAGAACAGGAAAGTCCCCAGCTGTATCCCTGGTTTACTCTTTTCATTTTATCATGACCTTCTTAGCAGTTACTGATATAATCTCTGCGAAAAAAGAAACAAGCAACCCTCATAAGCACAGAGACCCAGCTCCCAGTGAGCAGGGGAGGTCACGCAGTGTAAATGAGATGAAGAGACCCGATAACAATGACGGGGACATGAATAATCAAGGCTTGGGTCTCTGTAGTTACAAGGGCAGGAGATTCCTAATTATGTTAATAGTTTTTAATAGACTAATTCCCACTGAAAAGCCTTTGTGGAGAGACACTGCCTTCTCTGGAGAGAACCATGTCAAGGAACAGCAGGGATGATGTTTATTTTTTTAACCACATTTCTGGGGGAAGCTTCTGGATGGCTTTCCGGTGGAGTGTGACATTGAAGGGTGTGGTGGACCCCTTTGTCAGGGCTGGCTGGGCCTGTAGTTTTCCGTCTAGAGAAGAGACAGGTAGCACCAGAGAAGTATATAATGAAGATCAGAGACTGGAGACTGTGACAGCTCTGGCAGCTGATGTATTGGGTCCATGCTAATTTTAGACAGAGGCATTGATGGATTCCAAAATCTTGACCACACATCCCATTAGCCTCTGTCTATGACAGTGGGAGAAAGATATTTAAAAACAGTGCAAGTGCTGAAGAAAAGCTGACTGAAAGGTGCAGAGCAGTCAAAAAGCCTCAATAAAATCTGAAATAGCTTTAAAAATATTTCCCTGATATGTTACTATTAAGTTAGCCTTGTGGCAGGAAAGTGGGGAGGTAGCTTTTATTATCCCAGACATTTGAAGCACAGGGAACAGTTCCCAGAGAATTCATTCCATTTAGCAGAAGACTTATGGATGGAGAGGTATGCCTTAGTAGGGCTTCAGATTTTGTGTCAATCAGTTATTCTATGAGACTCTTGAAACAACTAAAAATGAAAATAAAAACCTGTACCATTTTACACAATTCCAGGAAAACACTGCATAAAGCTTTTGTTTCTGGGTGGTTTTTGGCACAAAGATCCCCGTGTCTCACTGAGCTCTTCAGTCCCTGGTTTCTCGACTGTGTGAGTAATTGAAATTGGGTAGTGGCATTACCCATGTTCATGAGACCTTTGAGAATTATTTTGATTACTCAAATGAAGATGCTGGAAGGAAATTCAGGCATTGGCATCCAAAGAAGAGTCCCTTCCTTTTTAGGCTGGAGAGCATAAGAAGTTTGGTTGCTATTCTGGCCAGTCTCAGAATGGGTACCTTCTTTTCCCACGTCTCTCCACCACTCATACCAGCCCATCCTCAGATTCCACCAATAATGAAGAATCCAGGTATATCTTTATTATGACTTTCATCTTATTTTGCAGATCAGGCTAAAATTTTGACACACTGCCTAAAATATAAATGACCTCCTCTTTGGACAAATAGAAAAAGCTGGTTGGAAACAGTTCAGTCCCCGTCAAAACGGTGTCCTCAGTTAAGAGTTGACAAATAGTGCCACGTGAAGCCTGGAAACTGAGAGGTTACCTTGACAGACAAGGAGCACAATTATCACAATATGATGGAAGAGTTTCCACGAGTATGTACTGCGCCGTTAATTACTGTCCTTTTCCTACAGGCTTCTAATGTGAGGAAAAACACGGAATGACAAGTGTGGGAAAGAGCAAGCACTAAATTACTGTCAGAAAAATAAACGGAGTAGCACAGTGGTGCTCAGTGATTTACGGGGGCAATTAGTCACCACCCCATGGCGCTGCCGAGGACAGCGCGGCAGCAGGCACGTCAGGCCTACGAGGAAGAAGAGGCTCAGCGCTGCTCTCCAGACAACTTCTCAGACAAGAGAGGATATCTGAGCGCATTAGGTTCCTTGTCTCCCTTCTGGTTGCCTACCCTTCACGTGTTCCCACCAACTTAACGCATAAACATAGTTTCAGCATGACATTAACCTGTTCTTTGTGTGTTGAGAAGCCTCCAACTGCAGCTTTTTTCTCTCTCACTGTACAAAATGGGTTTCCCTCATCCCTTAAAACACAAAACAAGACAAAGCAATTGTTTTAAAAAACAAAACCTGTTTCTCTCTCCCCAGTTTGTCCCCCTGGTATGTTCCCCGGGTCTTTTCTTATTGTTTCCTGCATCTTGCTGCCATGTTCTGCATTTGCTCCAAGCTACCAGGCACGAAGGAATTCAATCTGCAGCTCCTCTGTGGAAGTTTGGTGAGTTGGTGCAAGGAGGTGGTGAAGGAGCTGCAAACCACAGGATAAGTGAAGAAGATAACATAATCTCCCTGTTAGTTGTTAACATGTTCTTTTATATACTATATGTAGTAGCCGTGTATATGTAAAATAGCAAAATAAAAGTGATAAGGTATAATGAATTGTTGTGAATGCCTTAATAAATACCCACCATCATAAGACACCTAGAATGGAAGAACCCAAGAAAGCCAAGACTGCACTGGCTAGAGCTGTCTTGTCTGTGTGAGAGCAGTAGCAAAGCTGCTGAGGTGAACACATGCAGCTTGTCAGGAGCTTGGTGCCCTTACACAGGCTCCCTAGAATGCGGCCACTTCACATTCCTGAAGCACTGTACCCGTCACAAAGGACATGTGTAATTACTTTTCTCATTTGAGTTATTCTTTATTCAGGAATACCCGCTCTGATCAAAATGTGTTCCACAAGTATGGACACAGTTGGAGAATGTGCCCAACACATTCTGCCTTTGGCCTGTAAGTTGAAGGCAGAACCGCGTTGATGAGCGTGGTACCCAGCATGGTGCACCATTCAACTGAACACTGAATTTCTGATAAAGAGGGTTACAGCTGGGAGAAACAGGATTTATTTTGCTACTTTCCTCCATGTTATTAGGCCTTTTTCTCCTTGAATTTTATAAGCACATGCTTTTAAAAAAAATCAAATAACAAGCACTAGGATTTGATGTAGAATTGCATATATGCAATAGCACTGGTTTTCAACCACCTTGTAACAAGGAAAGCAAACCCAACCAGGAAGGGAGGCAGATGCATTTCTCTGAAACATCACAGACATGAAATTGTTCAGCTCTTATGTTGATACCAGTAATGATGTAACTTGGAAATTTAAGCCAAAAATATTTTCTTTCAGCAAACAAAACCCATTTTAAAGTGCTTCATGTATTTTCCAGATTTCTTTTTTTCCAAAGTCATATTGCAGTTTCTGATAGAGGGACACACAGGGAAACTATCCACACATAAAAAAAAAACCAAGGTATAAAAATTCTGTGCTTCTGATAAATTTTATGTTCACTTGCTCCTTGATTTAAATAGAGCATTCTAAAAATATTACCCCTATAGGGGCCACATTTTTATATGCATATTATTTTTGTTTAGAAATTATGAGCTAGTAAGGAGTGAAAATGACCTTGTCCATTATGCTTATTTATTGATAGAAATGGTAGCTTTTTATATCTGGATTCAAGTATCTTCTAATCATACAACTTCCATACATTTCAAAGAGTGGTCTTGGACTGAATGAAAACAGAAGGCTGAAGCTTCCTACATGTCCCTGTGTGTGTCTGTTCATACAGAATATTTATGCAATATTCTGACTTGGCTATAATCTATAATTCTTGGCTATTATTTCAGTTGCAACAATAATTTTTAGATTAATGGTTATAATTTTGGTAAGGCACACATGAAAAGTTATATGTTCATGCTTGAAAGGAGGATCATTAAATATTCATTATTACCTCTCAAATTAGTTGTCATGCTCTATATAACAGTTACCCAATATCATTTCACTAGTTTAGATTCAGTAATAAGTGAACAGCAATATATGGCTCATAGCGACAGAGGAGTTTTTTCTTTTTTTTTTTTTGGTTGGTGAACAGGGAGAGAAATCTTAAAGCCCATATGACATATTTATGTTGACAAATTATTTAAAGGAATTACTGTGTTGTCAATAAACATGTTTGTATGTTGTAATAGGATTGTGGCTGGATTTGCTTCTAGCTGTTTAATTACTCTATGATTGGGAAAACAGTGCTTCTTCAAATAGTGCTTCTTTTTACGAGGAAAAAATTAAAAAATATAAAGTTTGAGATATTTTAAGACGTTTGCAGACACCTAACCTTGCCATGAAAAGGCACTTTTTATTTTTATATGCAGGCATTGAAATCTTGCTTTTTCAGCAAAGCTAGATTGTATAATTTGTTAGTTTTCCCCATCTGGCAACAAATCTATCCTTAGGAGAAAAAAAAGCAAAAAGTAAAACAAGAGATGGATTTTTATAAATATTGTGGATAGCATACATAGAGATCATGTGTTGTCAATCCATTTTTGAAAGAAATAAATACCAATGTATTTTAGTGTAAAAATATTTTGCTTTTTTCTCACACATACCTGGGTATGCTATTTCAGTTAGGTGAAAACATTAGGACAGGCAGATATTTTTTTGATCACAAATATGAATCATTCTATGCTCCTCGGTACTTCTAAATTGGTTCTTTCCCATAGAAAATAACCATAAATTTGATTTTGAACTCATCTAACTTTAGAGCTTTTTGTCTTAAAGAGTCAAATTGTAGTTGATGAACATATTTTGCATTTCTCCACTTTGCATCTGGACTTCTTCATAACGATGGCTTGTTTTATTTTATATTTTTTTCTGCACAGAGGAAAGGAAAAACATATAGGTCCATGAATCAATCTAGATAATGGGGAAGGCTGAATGTAATAAATAATACAGTAACAACCCTAAACTAATGAGCTGTTGCTAAGGTACATTTCATAGGCTCATCCTCTATATAAAAAGTCACTAATAACCCCTTGGTGTAATCAGATGATAAAGCTTTGCCATAAGGCAACACCTGTGCAATTAGAACTGCAGATTCTTTTGCACGTTTCATTAATTTCAGGATTTTGTAAAGGCACAATGACTACACTAATAATCTAGTCTACTTGACTCCATGTCTACTGGAAACAAAGTGTCTAATTAGATAAAGGTAATTAATTAGAGATAAATGGAGCTAATCAGACTCAGTTAACACTAATTCTCTGAATTAAGACATTTTGGGACACCTACTATCCCGCTGACTTTGATATTTTACATTAAGAATAGGTTCTAGAGGAGTCAGAAAATACTGGCATTTGAGAATTGAGCAGTCTTTTCATGGCATATTTAGGCATCTGAAGATAAGGAGTTTTCTTTCATAGTGTGCTATTTCACCACCTTTCCACTGCAGCTTAAAGAATTCACTTTGTAGTTATTCCAATCTATGCTCATCTTCATATAAATTTTAATAACCTTTGCTACCATTTTTATTATCTGTCTAGCCCACCAATGGCAGAAAATCACAAGTTCTCTTAAATAAAGACTTGTTACATTAAGGAAATGTCAAGACTCATCAGCCTATATTTTAAAATTCTGATCCTTTAAAGAGAACAAACACTTAAAATTTGGATCCTTTAATTCTGATTCTTTAAAGAGAACAAACTTGTGCTTTATCATGTTGGACAGAAAATCCAGTGACGTGGACTAAAGAGCCTGGGCTTTGAAGTCAGAAGACCTGAATTCAAATTCTGACCCATTTCTTGTGAAATGAGTGAGTGATCTTAGGAAGCAGCTTAACCCCTCTGAGTTCCCTTGATTCTAGAATGGAAATAATACTAGTAGCTTCATGTAATACTGATGCCAACTTTCCAGGGTGAATGTTTTGAATGCTGAGCAAGGCAACTATATTTGTCAAAAATGTTCCATTTCACCTCTACTCCAGGGCAATCTGTGAGCTGCCTTTAAAGGTATAGAGAGGAGACAAGAGATGTAGCTCCATGGTAGAGTGCGTGCTTAGCAGGTTTGAGACCCTGGATTTGATCCCTGGCACTGCAATAAGTAAATAAATAAATAAATAGTAGAAAGGGAGAGATGAAGAATTTTCTATCACTCAGAAAAAAGATCTCCCAGATTGTTTATGTGAAGAATGTGAATTTATCTGCTTTTTATTTCTACACTACAACAATTATCCCTCTTGACAAATTGTTTCCATATCACCAGGGATGGCCAGATTGTCCCCCCAAATGAGCTGTGGAGTGTAGTTTAATATGAAGTGGACCCTTGAATATTTCTTCTACAATATCTCTAGGATATTCTTCCTCTTTCTAGTCTCTGGTCCAGCTTATCTGGATCACTCCTGGATTGTCCTCACAGTCTCCTAACTACTATCTTTACCTTTATTTCTTTTTCCTCTAATTAGGTATCACCAAATTGATGTTTATTATAGAAAACTTTCCCTATTCTCTCATCATGATCATAGGTGGATTTCTTGTTAAAATAAAACTGCAGGTAGTCAAAGCAGTCATATCTGGTGTCATAGCCCCCTTTTTTTGGTACTGGGGTACTGGGGATTGAACCCAGAGGCATTCTATCCACCAAGCTATACTCCAAGTCCTATTTTATTTTTTATTTTTGAAACAGGGTCTCTCTAGGTTGATGAGTCTCACTACTTGCTGAAGCTAGCCTCAAACTTGTTATCCTCCTGCCTCAGCTTCCCCAAAATTGGGGTTACAGTTGTGTGTACACCACCACGCCTGGCTGGTGCCATATTATCGATCCAGCCTTTTCTCCTCCTGCCTTCCCTTTTATTTCAGGCTAGCTAGCCATGCTATTTTTCACTGCATCTCCCCCTCCTTTTATGCTCTTGTCTAAGCCTGATAATTTCTCTCTTCTCTTTTTCAAGAGTGACTTCGAACCCTTCTGTTTTCCTGGTGCCTTTCTTGATGACCCTTGCCTGCCAAGACCATTCTTTTCTCCCATTGTGCCAGCAGTATTCGGGTGGGTGACCTGCTTCTCTGGTTTTTGTAGCACTGATGAGACATCTGAGGTCAGGAGCTATTATTCTTCATCTGCTTTGTCTTGTTTACCATCTTCTTCCCCTAAAATGTAACCTTCACAGAGTGTGGCCAGTAGGAGACACACAAAGCAAGGTGTTTGTAACTTGTCTGTGAAGGCGTGGCCAAGCCCAGTCTTTGGGAAGTCAAGACTACATGATTTTTGTAGTAACCCTGAGGCTTTTTGCCAGTTTTGAGCTGGGCTGAGTCCTGGGCAGAGCCTTCGTAATTGGAGACAAGATTGCCTTGATAAGAGGCCTGCTGTATGTTACTGAGGGCTTCAGGAAACAACACACAGGATGAATGACACATAGAATCGAACTGAATAGATAGCTATTGAATCAACCTCAAGTTTTGGGGTCATTTGATATACAACAATACATAACTGATAAAATGGAATAGGCTATTCTTAAGTGGAGTAGAAACCCAGAGACCAAAATCATTGGTCTCCAGTCTTGGAGGAAAAATAAGCAGGGGAATGATGGTACCTTTCAAGAGAAATGGGAAAACAAAAAGCTTTCTTAGTCATGGAAAATAAAGAAGGTGGGTTTACTTATCTTTTTTTGTGGTTGGTATGGGTTAAACTTTGAGTCAGGACTTCTAGAGAGTTGGACCAGAGTTGAAGAGCTGAATGTGAGGAAGAGCTGATGTGGGATAGGATGAGAAGGCAGAGAAAGGAAGGCAGGATCTTACAGTGGCAGCTCACCCTGGGAAGAACAGCAAGCAGGAGCAAGTAACCAGCACAGCTGATTGCTAGAAAGGGTAGGCGTGACAATAGCGACTAGCAGTACAATTTATAGCCACACAGTGTCCCAAGAACTGGGGTTACAAAGAAAAATGCTATTTTCATTAATAGTAGATAATGAATTTATTGATTGATATTGTGGATCTTCAGTAAATAAATGAGCCCCTGTGAATGCCGGACATACTGGGGAACTTGCAATAAACACCATGGTTACACACCTTAATCCTGTGGAGCTTTCTGTTTCAGGAAATAAAAGTTGAATTAGCAACTATACATGGGCATCAGGACTAAATCCACCTGAGCTTTAATTTAAAAGTTATCCCATTAAGCACCTTTTCCTTCCTTCCTTCCTTCCTCCCTTCCTCCTCTCTCCCTCCCTTCCCCTTCTTCTTCCCCTTCCCCTTCCTCTTTCCCTTCCCTCTGCAAAATCAGGGCCTTGTGCATGCTAGGCAGGGATTCCATTCCTAAGCTACATCCCCAACCCTATACATCTCATTTTAATTTAGTGAGCCAGAGAGAATCGGCATCACTATTTATGCCCATTTTTGAGGATGATAAAACAGGAGTAAAGTATCAAATGCCTTATAAACATCACTTGTTCATTAAGAGGGAAAGTTTCAAATGTCATAGAACACATACTGATTTCACCTACTAGAGACAACAAGAACTATAGTTGAACCTGGCAAGAGGAAAGTTATCAATATTAAAGAAAGAATAAACAGTTTCAGGAGAGCTAGGATTGGGGAGGGTTGTAGTTGGGAAGGAGCAGGATTGCATGGAGATAATACTAAATTAAGATAAGGAAAGCAAGGAATGGTGCACTGTTGAATAATTTGACAGAAACTTGAGGGGATGCTGAGTTTGAAAGGAGGATTAAGGTAACTAAGGCAAGTCTGCATTGGAATGGGAAGAGTCAGTGGAGAGGAAGAAGTGGAACATAAAGACAAAACAAGAGGGAAAATAAAAATAAATTTAAAAATGAGTGGGAAAAATTAAAAATCTATTTCTGGGGAAGTAGATGCCAATGTCTAGAGTATAACAAACGGGCTTGACCTGGGAGGAGCTGAGAGACTATTGGGGAGGAAGAAAGGAGAGGAACAACAGCAGCAGATCTTGAGGCAGAGACAGGGAGGCTGAACCAGTTCACCTGAGAGTCTTCAAATCCTGAGGTAATTTTGCTCCAAGAAGAGCAGTTTGACCACTCAAACAACGCCTGGCATGGATTTCGGTCTACAATGAGACAACTAGAATGTTCCTGGAATTGTCTTCCTAATGTATGTTGTCCTAATGTATGAATATAGATTTAATTTTGTGACAGAAAAAAAATTATTAAATCCAGGTGCAGTGTCACACACCCGTAATCCCACTTAGGAAGCTGAGACAGGAGGATCTCAGGTTCAAGGCCAATCTCAAGAATTTAGTGAAACCCTGTTTCAAAATAAAAATAAAATAGGGCTGGGAGTGTAGCATGGATTTAATCCCTAATAACTCCCCTCTCCACAAGATAGGTTGTGTGTGTGTGTGTGTGTGTGTGTGTGTGTATGTGTGTGTGTGCGTGCGTGCGTGTGTGTGTTTGTGTTGGGCAAGAGGGAGGAAGTCTGAGGCCTGGAAGACTGGACACAGGAAGTAAGGGGCACCAGAAACTAGTATTCACAGCTTTGCCTAGAACCTGGGTTTGTGCCAAGAGATGGGATGAACACATTACCTGAAAACAATACTAATAAACAGTAACTTCTTAACCAGTTCCTGGGAATTTGCTGTCAGGACTTCCTGTAATGCAAATCTCTGGATAGTGATTTAAAACAGAAGCTTCTGGGAAGAGCAACATACTTAACCTTAGAGTTTACTGGATTTTTCCTGAGAACAAGTTGTGTGAGGATAAAGACCGATGGGGAAGAACCTGACTTTGGATGCAAACACAATGTAGAAAGAGAAAGAAATAATTATTAAATAATTATTAAAGCCAGGTGCATTGGCACATACCTGTAATCCCACTGGGAAAGTTGAGAAAGGAAAATCTCAGGATCTCACCCACACCTGCCACACTCCACATCAAACGGCTCATGAGAGTTCTCTGGGCTCTCCTCATCACCATCCTAGTCACTCAACCACTCTCTGCAAGGGGCCTGGTACATCATCAGTGCTCAGAAATGCACTGGTGAATGGGTGAACAGCTTTCTAATTAGTCTCTGCCTGAAAGTTTGGCCTCTGCAATCTATTCATCAGCAGGCTGGCATCTTAATGATCTTTCTAAAGTCCTTCTTGGGTCTTTGTTACTTGGAGGATCAAGTCCAAACAGCTTAGCTTGGAATACAAGGCCTTTCATGACCCAACTCCTGTGTCCTTCCCACAAAACCCCCATGTGAAAGTGCTTATGGGCTCCCTGCTCCCTAGACTTCCTCCAGCCATACTGACTACCTCTAAGTACAACACATATACTTACAGGTTCCACACCTTATCCTGTCTACATTATTCCTTCCTGGAACACTCCCTATGCAATCCTACTGTTTTCTTGCTGCCTTTGTAAAAACATGCCCACCTTGTAAAACCTCTACATGTTTTTTCAAGGTCAATTTAAATGGCTCCTCTTCGGTGAATTCTTCTGTGAACTTAAGTCAAGGTGCCAGTCTCTCCTGCATGCCTTCCCTTTAGCTTTGTTATAGCATCTGGCACAAATGAAGAACATATATTTGTGGATATGATTAGATTATTGTGTTCCTGGAAAGTAGGACCGTTTATATCTTATTCTTCCTTTTGAAGGCATCTATTATGCTCTTAACAAAGTTTAATTGAGAATTTAGGCTGAGACTTTTTAAGTCAATTCCATTCCCCTCCCCCTCTCTCTGCTAAGAAGGGTCCTGGTTATAGCATTATTGGTTACTTTGCAAAATAAGAGCATAATTACAACTATGAATCTTTTTTAGGTTGCTTAAACATCTGGCCCCAGAGCAGAATGTAAAAGGGTTGTCCATCTGTACTTTCTGCCTCTAGAAATGCCCTCCACCCCACAGCCAGTGTCAGAGAGGTACCATGTACTCCCCTCCACAGTCTCTGTGTATCTCATGAGAGTGCTCTGATATTTATTTGCATCTGGCTTTGAGATACATTGGGAAGATGCCCAGTGGCTGTGAAGATCCTACTCATAATTTCTGTATACCCTTGTCTTGGAGGCTTCTGTTCACTATTTTCCAGAGATAATTCCAGGTAGGCTTCTTTGCAATGTACATTCAGCCTATTTATCTGGTCCACAGTCCAGGGAGTTTATAGACAACTAAATGCAATGGCCGCCTGTTAAAATGTCCCCGGAATGAAACTATACTTTTAAAGATAGCAGTAAGTTTTCCATTCTCCTCTTTGATCCTGAGAAGCTAGGAGACTAGCTCCAATGTGACTTGTGTGTTCTAGTGCCTCTTTAGGAAGGAGTCCTTGCTCTTCATTCATGGAGACAGAAAGATAAATTCTCTTTTCTTTCCGTTTTGAAGATGAACCAAGGCCTTCTATCTCTGAGCTATAGTCCCAACCTTTTATTTTTTTTAAATTTATTTATCTTGAAACAGAGTCTTGTTAAGTTGCCAAGTTGCTGAGGCTGGCCTCTAGGCTGCAATCCTCTTGTCTCACCCTCCTAAGGAATGGGGTTAAAGGCATGCATCACCTTGCCTGGCTGAGAGATTTTCAGATGTGAAATTGGGTCAAAACAAAGTGCCCTGGGCAAAGAAGTGTTGGCAGCCACTGCCTGCAGCTTTGGAAGATTACACCCTGAATTCTCTTCCACTGGGCAGCTTAATCCTTCTTTTGCCTGATAGTGAAGTTGCCAAAGAGAGTAATTCGCTGCTACCTAATCAAGTCATGTGCCAAGAGCCAAAGTCACTAGATGACTTCTGCAGAATCCAGTTCTTTCTTTCATGTGAAACGAGGCCAAGCTTGAGCTCCAATGACCAGCAAGTGCCTTTCCCATGACTGTGGACTATCACTATCAAGGGCCACATTTCCAAGCCCAGATAATTCCTGAAGCTTGAGACCTGCTGAGGCAACCGAGTCAAGGCCTCAACCTTGGGACTAGGGTTCAAAAGACCTTTTGGGTTTGGTTTAAAATTTTTCTTTTGCTATGTGTTGTCAGTTGTGAAAGAGGATTTGTGACTCAGTTGTATCCTCTTATTAAGTAACTGTGCTGATTCCTCTTGTTTGTTTAATAGGCTTCAAATATCTGGCAAAAACAAAGGGTTTATTTGAAATATTTCTTCACAGGAAAAATATACTCTCTAGCACACAGAGTTTGCATAGGATTCTAATGGGCCAACCTGAGCAAGGGAGAGCATTGAGAGAAATTTAACTGTGTTGCAGTTGCCAAATATTTAATACTTTAAAGAGGAAGTTCTAAAATTTAATAGTTGATTTTACTATTGCTCTTTGGATGTAATTAACTAGAGATGCACTTTAAACTGCTTTCTTCTGGCTTATTGAAATGGATTTTATGGTTTACTGTTGGGGAAAAAAAACACTCTGTTAGACCCTGGGCCTCTCCCTTGATGCACATTATTAGAGTCTCTTTAGAGACGAGCAAGCAATTTTGCTGTCACTGGTCTTGTTCAAATAGAGTATGTTTATCTATGTAACGCTCTTGGGAAAAGGTGTCGAAAAAGGATCGCCAGTTACCAGCTGACATAGCTTCTGCACATGCGTTGAAAAAGCTCCTCAAATAGCAAATGAACACATATATTTCATCTTTTATGTGGCTGATAAAATGTTGTATCATTAAGTCAAAAGAGCATATTTGTCCCATCTAAGTTGACTTTAGAACTAGTTCTCACTTCTGACACAAATGAGGGCCTGCCTTGTGGCTTACTGAGGATGCTCTGCAGAAAGTAAGCAGCCATTCAAAGCTTGAGGAAGAGCAGGCCTTTAAGCATTGAACATCAATCCTTTAACAGGCTGTAGGATCTATTCTGATATTTTAGCATCAAGTGAGCTACAGAGAAAACTAAGCCCTCTGGATGATTAGTTTAACTTGTGTATTGTTTTATTTGAAAAAAGTTAATTCTCATTTAATTACTATTTCAGACCAAAATATCCATTTATCTACTTATTCACAAATAAATATTGAACAACAAACAACAAATATGGAGCAGGTAGTATCTGGGCTTTTACAAAAAGGTACCCAAAACAAAAATAACTCTCAAGTAACTTACAGTCTGCTGAGGATGTTAAAAAATAAAAAAGAAAAGAAAATCTAATCACAGACAGCATGCTCTGCCATACCAGACCCTGTTTTGCTAGTTGTGCCAGCCAGGCCACACCCACTTCAGTAGCTCGAAGGTAGATGGCACCTGATGGACAGCAAAGGTGTTGATGAATAGATGAAGGAATTAGGGGTGGAACTAACTGCAAGAAATGGATGCAGGGACCAAACCAGATTGCATTATCACTGTGACAGCAAAAATTTCTCACCCTAAAATCTGAGAGCATTTTGGAAATAACGTGGTTTTCTTGTACCCTGGGAGAGAAGAATGAAGAAACTGTAGTTGATGGCAGAAAAACTCAGACACTTTGCAACTCCTGAAGACAGTGCATTGGTTCAATATCAGAAGGGGGATAGGAAGCAAAACACAGAAGAAAATTGAAAGATGGAAAAATTAGTGGCAAACTACATAATGAACAATGTCATCTGTACTCAGGTCTATGAAAAATTAGAATAAAATGTGGATCATCCCTTTGGTCAGGAATTACTTGTAGAAATGAGCAAGTCCAAGGAGAAAATCTCTATAGTGCTGCTCTTTTCCCATTACCATGTTCAGTTGTCTTTGACACAAACATTTTACATGCAGCTGCTTCAAAATGTTGGTTTAACTGGGATTATCCCTTTGGATAATATATAAATTTTTGTGTTTTTAAGAAAATTAATTGTTCAGTTGTGGTGGTGTATGCTTGTAATCCCAGTACTTGGGAGGCTGAGACAGGAGGATCACAGATTTGAGGACAGCCTCAGCAAATAGCAGGACCCTCAACAGCCTAGTGAGACACTGTTGCAAAAAAAAGAAAGAAGGAAGGAGAAAGAGAAGTGAAGAAAAAAGAAGTAAAGGAGGAAAGAAAGTGTAGGTTGGAGGTAGAATGCCCAAGTTCAATTCCCAGTACCACAAAAAAAATTGTTTGTGAACTGGAGAATTCTAGGAAGAAAGAGATTGAGTTTTGAACTCAGAGAATGAAGGCCTCCGTTTTCTCACTTATAAAATGTAAATGATGATACCTACTTGGGAATCTGAGGAATAAATTAAACAAGAAAATGCAGGTAAATTTCTCAATGCCCTGCTCAGTTTGAAGTAAGAGAGCAATCATATAATTGAATACATGGAGAGGAACCACAATATATTTTTGGTGGCTTTAAAATTGAGCAAGAGTCCCCCAGAGCTAAAGTTTTATCTTTTGAGGGGAAGCTAGGGGTTGAACCAGGGCCTCCATGTACGTAGGCAAGTACTTTACTACGGGATTACACTCCTACTCACCTGGACCTTGAGGTGACATTACAGAGAATGGGGACTAGTCGTTCTTGTCATTTGTTTAGAAGAATAAGTATTATTTTGCCAAGCATTTTCTCTTACAGTACTTTGTTGACAAATTCTACTAGGTGCTCTGAATGGCATAGTTATTCTTGGGGTCTTTTCAATGGAAACTCACTGCTCACTCCACTTTTATTGGAGGTTTAGATTTTTAAAATAAAGCATCTGATTCCTAGGATTCTTTTTTTTTTAACCTCTGGAGACCTGGGATCTCCAAAGTCTAATATCTCTACTTACTAGATGTGATGGTTAGTTTTATGTATCAGCTTGACTGGACTGAGAGATGCCCTGATAGCTGGCGAAACATTTCTGGAGGTTTTTCTGCAAGATAAGCATTGGGACCAGTAGACTGAGTACGGAGGTCTGTCCTCACCAACGTGGGTGGTCCTCATCCAGTCTACCGAGGACCTAAATAGAACACAAAAGCAGAGGAAGGGTGGATTCCATCTTGTCTTGTCCTCAGATATTGTTGTTTCTGGCTCTTAAGCTATAAGATTCAGATCAGGACTCCCACCACCAGCCCTCCTGGTTCTCAGGTCTATGGACTTGAACTTCAGGTGTAGAGTGAAAGGCTGAATGTCACTATCACCTTTCTTGGGTTCTGGCATTCAGATAGCAGATCATGAGACTTCTTGCCCTCCATAACCTTACAAGCCAACTTTCATAATCTCTCAGCTTCCTATTGGCTTTATTTCTCTGAAGAACACTGACTAATACACTAGAAATTTCTTAACTATTTGCTATGTGCTCAAATTTTAACTTAAAACAGCCCTGCAAGGTATTACCGTTTGCATTTTTTAAGAGGAAGAAACAAACCTGGAGAAGGTTAAAAAAATTATTCAGGATTTAAAAGCTAAAAGGTAAAATGGATAATCTGTACTCATCTCAAGTATTTTATTTTTATTTTGTATTGATTTATGGTACTGGAAAGTGGGGGCATTACACCTCCAAGCTACATCCCAAGTCTTTTTTTTTTTTTTTTTTGCCTTAAATCAGGGTTTTGCTAGGTTGTTGAGATTCTGGAAATACTGCTAAGGCTGTCTTTAAACCTGTGATCCTCCTGTCTGAGCCTCCCAAGTACTAGGTGATTACAGGCATGAGCCACCACTCATGGCATCAATTATTTTATTAATCTATTGATTGGGTGCCTGCTATGTTTTAGACCCGTGCTAGGCTAGAAAGTGATGGAGATAATAGGTGGGAAAAGCAGATAGTTTAAAAAGTAATGAAAAATGGGAGCTATTGTTAAAGGAGAGACACAGCAGAGAATCAGAGCTTTTGAAAGGGAGACATAAAATTGGAAGCGTCTGCAAGGAATACCCTTGAGATGCAAAAGGCTGAGTAGGTAAAGGATGTTGGGGGAAGGTGTGGTCACTGGCTCAGTGATAGTGTCCTAGGCAGATAGAACAGCATGCCCCAAAGATTCAAGGCAGGAAAGAGCACAGTGTGTGTACACAAAAGCAATCACTTGTAGAGTTTTAAGACCAAGGGAGACTGAAGCAAGATGCAGAAGAAGGAAAGAGACCAAATCATATAGGGTCTAGAATGCTTTGTTAGGGGATGAACTTTATTCTAATATCAATAAGAAGTCATTAGAGGACATTAAGCTGGGAAGTAACTTAATTATATTTAATTTTTTTCACGAGATCGTGCTGACTACTTGTAGAGTATGGGGTGGAAAGGGACAACTAAGGAAAAGAAGACTAATTCGGAGGCTACCCCAGTAGTCCAGGAAGTAAATAATGGTGGTTTAGACTAGAGTGGTCCTGGAGAAGACAGAAGTGAATAGATTCTAGAGACATTTAGCAGACAGGACTATTGAGTGAATCATTTGGAGTGCTTTCAATTGTAGATTATAGAAACTGACTTAAAAAGTAGAGAGAATTTGCTGGTTTGTGTAACTGCAATATATGGTGATAGGAATCGGTTCAGGCAAAGCTCTGTGAAGTCTTTGGGGACTGGTTCCTGTTCAGCTGTTTTGCCTTCTGCAATATAATATGATATATATATATATATATATATATATATATATATATATATATATATATTGTACCTGGAACTGAACCCAGGTTATTCTTCCTCTGAGCTACACCCCAGCCCTTTTTTTTTTTTTTTTAAATTTGAAACATGTTCTTGCTAAGTTGCTCAGGCTTATCTCCAACTTGTGATCCACCTGTCTCAGTCTCCCAAGTATTGGGACTACAAATGTGCTCTACCACACCCAGCTTATCTCTGTATCTTAAGGGGATTTTCTCATGCTCTCAAGGTGGCTGCCAGCAGCTCCAAAGCAACTTGCTTCTTCTTGTACACCTTTTTTTCCCCCGGTACTAGGGATGAAACCCAGGGGCATTCTACCTCCAAACTACATCCACAGTCCTATTTTTTATTCTTTTATATTGAAACAGAGTCTAAGTTGTGGAGGGCCTCTGTAAGTAGCTGAGGCTGGCCGCGAACCCAGATCCTCCTGTCTCAGCCTCCCAAGTGTTGGGATTACAAGTGTGAGCCACCATGCCCAGCTTTCTTGTACACCTTTACTTAAGCATTCTCAGCAAAAGTCTCAAGTCTCATTCTGATTTACCAGCTAAAGTCTCATGTCTATTTCTGATCTAGTCATGGAAACTAGAAAAATGGAATGCTCTACATGATTTAGCTTAATTCATAAGCTCCACTCTCAAAACTGTAGGGTCAGCTTTCCTGAAACTGCAGGGTTCACCAAATAGAACTAGAAACTCATGAGAAATCAGGTGGAATGCATGTTGGGAAAGGTCTTTTCTCTTTATGAAATGGACTGTCAGGGTTAGGGTCAACGATGGCAATCTTGTGGTGACATCATACACTGAGGTGTGGTATCAGAAAAGCAGGTTTATGGAGGAAGAGAATGAATTCCATTGTGTTTACAGAGCCCGACGTCCAGGCACTTGGCAGGCAACCGGGGGGCTCAGACAAAGGTCCTGGCTGAGAGACATGTGTGTGTTACTACTGCCTTATATGATGCTTGCACCTGTGTGTGTGTGTGTGTGTGTGTGTGTGTGTGTGTGTGTGGTACTGGGGGTTGAACCCAGGGGTGTTCTACCTTCAGTCCTTTTTTTATTTTTTGTTTTGAGACAGGATCTCACTAAGTTGCTGATCCTGGCCTTAAAACTGAGATCCTCTTCTCTCAGCCTCCCAAGTACTGGGATTACATGTGTGCACCACCATGCCTGGCTCAAAACCAGAGATCTTAACCAGAAGACATATTTTACATTATTCTTAAGGACCAACCAGCATGGAGAGGAGATTGCCTTTATGATGATGAGTTTGGCACTGCTGTGAGGAAAATCCCAAGGTAATAGGTCCAAATGGCTTGAGGTCTATTCAATTGCTGCAGCAAATTTCAATGGCTAGAGAACATTTAATTAAACAGTGGTTATATATGTCTCACTCTTATGCTCTCTTTATGCACAAGCATTACTTTCCCCATTTTATAAATGAGAAACTAAGGCACAGAAATGTTGTATCTAAGGTCTTAGAGCTAGTGAACAGTAGCATGGGGATATGAACCAAAATGATCGACTCCAGAGTCTATATTCTTAACATATACACACTGCTATACATACTGCTCTGCTCAGGAAGCAAATGGCTAAGATGGCCACTCAGTCAATCAGTTGCTTTTAAACACAAAGCCAAATGGTTACGCTGGCTTGTTCCTAGTTCCCCCTAGCATGCTAGTCTTTAAGATCTTAATTGTTTTTGCATGGGCCCAGTCCTAGGGGTGAGCCTTCCTGTTTACAATGGTCATCTCAGACTCCAGTATGGAGGAAAAGAGGTTTCATAGCCAGAGGTGGGAAAGAGCTGAGCACACCAGAAGATACAGGCAGCCATGAGTGGGCTTTCTAACAGGGGATTCTGGGCCCTACAACCTTCTCTTCTACTCTTGCTAAATCTTCATCCTCCTCAAACCATTTCTGACAGCATGACAGAACTGGCAAAGGAGAAATGTGGGTGTATGGTTTTCTGACTTTTTCCATGAGCAAGCTAGAAATGATAGTTCTGTCCTGTCATTTTGTATTATGTGTGCCTCTCTGTTGCCATTAGTGTGGATAATTAAGAGCTGAGGATAAACCCTCTTTTTTGTTAAATTACTTTTTTATTTCCACTGAAATATATAATACCCATAGCTTTCCTCTCTCAATGAATGATATAAATAAGCATGGATGGTGGAGGAAGGAGTTAGGGAGAAAAAAAAAAAAAACATAGTCAGCCTCTGAACCATCCACATTGCTTAGTGAGAGGATTTTTTTTCTCCCTGAATAGGATGTTGATCATAATGGTCAAAATAATCCTTGGTACTTTCTCTAAGCTTGCTCATTATCATTCAATATGTTCCACAGAATTATTAAATTTAAAATAATATGGTGTACCTGGTTGAGATGACGGTGAGAGATTTGGCTTCCTGTCTCTTCGTTAAGGACGAATTCAGCCCAAGGGTGTACTAGGAACTCGGCAAATAGCATTATAATAGTGAGAGAATATTGCCTATTGGGTAGCAGGAGTTGATGATTAAATTTAAGTGTGTACTGTCCACATAAAACAAATAATGCTCTTTTTTTAACTTTTACTGTGAACATTCATCACTGCTGCCGAAGATGCACAGTTGCTAATTATTGTGTTTTTAACTTGTAATATACTGTAAATTTTGTATAGTACTACTGTGACCTTATACTGAATAGAAAAGATGACAGGAGGCCTATAATTATTGTATGGGGAAGAAATGCCTATAATTATCTACTATTTTTAGGACCAGTGTTCATGGCCCCGTAATTTACATAAGCTTTAGACATTCACACATTTTCTGTCTTTGCTTGTAGATGATAAATTCTGCTCAAATGAAATCAGAAGGTATACTCTTAGATGAGGAGTTACCAAGTGGGAGCTTGATTACAATGAACAACACAAGCTTTGGTGCCAGATTAAAAAAAAATGCAGGGGGGAGCATTTATTTGGATGGAATTTGTTTAAGGCAAGATTCAAAACATTAAAAAAAACACACACACACACACAACAGCATATGACTATATTGGGTCCTGATAACGTGTGATTATTTTTTAGAGAATTGGTTAAATTATCTTGTGGAAAAGCATTAACCTAACAAAGAGAAAACCTCTAGGATATTTATCACATGGAGGGTGATTATGACAGCATGTTCTTATTAGAGATGAATATTTTGTGCTCATTAAGGTTACCCCTTGAGTGCTCAGGGATGCCAAATGCATTGCTGAAAAGCACTACAGTTCTATTGTCTGTGAGCACTTGCTCTTTACTGGGGGGGGGTCATTCTAAATTGAGGGGACTCTCTGAAAGACCCGGCCTCGAAGGGCATATATCAGAATCACTGGGCAAATGGACAAGACTAAGAGGTTTTTAAGCCAAACACTCCAAGAATATATTTGCAGAAATTGGGAATGATAGCAAGAGTCCTCTGGCCTCCTCATGTGGGGTAACAGGTGGAAAAGATGTGCACGGACTTGGTTTTTGAGGATCTACACATAGGCCTCACTTGCAGGAAATTCAGTACTTAAAATTCTAAACTCATCCAGGCGTGGTGGCGCACGCTTGTAATCCCAGCATTCAGGAGGCTGAGACCAGAGGGTCGCAGTTCGCAGATAGCCTTAGCTACTTAGTGAGTCCCTCTGCAACTCAGTGAGACCCTGTTTCAAAATAAAGAATAAAAAATAGGGCAGGAAGTGTAGCTCAGAGGTCAAATGCCCCTGGGTTCCATCCCCAGACCCACAATAAACAAACAAAAAATGATTCTAAACTCAAACTATAAGCAAACCCAAACTTAAGCTCCCTAATTTATACAGAATATTCACAATAAAAGTAATTTAAAATGACTTACCCATAAGTAGCAAGTTTTCCTGAAGCATATAATGTATGACTGTTCTAAGTTTGTTTTTTTAGAAAATGAGTGTTACTTTTATTAGCTTACTAGAAATTATAAACACATAATTATAACTTAAAAGGTTTCATGTCAATTTAAAAAAATAGCATGAGAAAGATATGAATTTCCCTAAATCTCTCCCTTTACTCTGTATTTTAAAATTTAAGTTAAGGCATGGCAGAAAGTCAGAGTAAAAGTTTTGGTTGGTTTACTGGGATTTTTAATGGGTATATAACAGATACTTTCAAATGCCAGAAGTTGGCAGGATGTTTTTATGTGGGCTATGTCCAAGGACTCAAAGAATCTACACATCCTACATTTGATTTGTTTGAATAAGGATCCATATAAGTTTTACCTATGGCATAGACTTGTATATCTCTTGAATCTCTAGACAGGCTCCTCTTCTCATTCTTTTTCACTCCATGGAATTTAATTTGAATAGAAACTCATTCATTTGTCCTATAGAGTTTCCTTCTTAACTGGATTATTATGGATTGCATCTCTATGGTATCATTTAACATATTCCTCTGTCCCCTGTATTTTGTGTAGGGGACAGAGGAACCAGATCTAAATTCTTGTTATAGTTCAGATTTGGGTTTTTGACAAGCTTGCTTCATAGATGTTGTGTTCTTTTATCAGGAAGCACATAAGGTCTCTCTTTTGTGATGCTATAAAAATTAACTATAATAGATGAAATTTAATATTTTATCAAGAATTGCAAAATGATGATAATTCTGTCCTCTCATTCCCATTTTTTGGCTAGTACTTTGATAGAAACTTTCCTTCATCAGATATTTGGTTATATAAGATATGATGGTTTGACAAAACTGTTTGCAAGGTTCTTCTCCTTTGTGGGTTTTGTAGATCTCCATGGGGTTTTCAATGAAATTCTGGAGATCAGCTTAGTAAACAGGTACCTTCTAAACATTCAACAAGCATGCATTTTCTTTGCAGATGATGAATTTTAATGCCCTTCAAATTTTACTTATCATCTGTACTTTTTTTTTTATGTGGTTTTGGGGATTGAACCAAGGGGCATTCTACCTCTGAGCCACATGCCCAGCCCTACTTTATTTTTGTTTTGAAACAGGGTCTCACTAGGTTGGTGAAACTTTCACTACTTGATGAGGCTGTACTTGAACCTCCAATTCTCCTGTCTCAGCCTCCCAAGTACTGGGATTACAAGTGTGCTTCACTATGCTCGGCTCATCTGTACTTTTGAAATACTAATGATTAATTTTCTGACCTATATTTGAGTTGACTTTAGACCTTCCTATCCCCTCCACTGGAGTAAACAACTTGAGGGAAAGCTCTAGGACTTGTTCTTCTTTTTTTAATAGTTGTGCCCAATACAGTGCTTATCACATAGTAAGACTTCAGTAAATCTGTGTTGCCTAAAAGAATGAATGACTAGTCACGGAGAAAGTGTTGTGCTGTTGGGGTGACTGTACGTTAGTCTGGATGTTAGTTGGTCTTGGGCTCAAACCAGTCTCCTACATTTTTTTTTTTTTTGGTGGTACTGGGGTTCCTGGAAGCCTTTCTACCTCCGGGCTACACTCCCAGACCTATTTTTACATTTTTATTTGGAAACAGGGTCTCCTAAGCCAGCGCGCGCGGCTGGCTTCGAACCTGCGCGATCCTCCTGTCTCTGCCTCCCAAGCACGGGGATTACAAGCGTGCGCCACCACGCCCAGCCAGTCTCCTACATTTTGTTCATGGTCAAAATGTCCTCAGTTAAAAAAAAAAGAATAAAGATGAATGCAAGAATGAAAAAAACCCAAAATTAATAATAATAATATATATGGAACCCAGGGGCAATATATATATATATATATATATATATATATATATATATATGGCTGGGCATGTAGCTTGAAGGTAAAATGCCCCTGGGTTCCATCTCCAGTACTGAAAAAAAAATGTCCTCAGTTTTTGGTTTATAAAGTAGCACTTGCTTCTAGCATGCTTATCATTACTGTGACGACCCAGTAGTCCAATAGGAAACTGAGGTCAGGAGCAAGGACTTGGCAGACACAGAACAGTATGACAGGTGCCTATTGATTACCCTCTCTGAGCCCGTCAAACCTGCCTCTCAGGGTTACAGTTAGAATGAACATATATTTTTGTTGTTGTGGTGGTGGTACTGGGAATTGAACCTAGAGGCATTCTACCTCTGAGCTACTTTCTCAGACTAATTTTATTTCTTATTTGGAAACAGGGTCTCTGAGAGCCTCACTAAATTGCTGAGGCTGGTCTTGAACCTTCAGTCCTCTAGTCTCAGCCTCCCAAGAACTAGGAAAACAAGCCTGTGCCTCTATGCCCGCTTCAAAAAAAGCATATCTTAAATAAGTCTTTAAAAAAAAAAAGTTTGTGTTGCCGGGCATGGTGGCGCACGCTTGTAATCCCCACGCTTGGGAGGCGGAGACAGGAGGATCACCCAGGTTTGAAGCCAGCCGTTCTGGCTTAAGAGACCCTGTTTCCAAATAAAAATGTAAAAATAGGTCTGGGAGTGTAGCTTGGAGGTAGAAGGTCTTCCAGGAACCCCAGTACCCCCCCCCCAAAAAAAAAGTTTGTGTTGCTTTTATGTGAGAATGCTCTAGCATATTAGAAATGCTCTGTAAATGAATTATTGTTTAAAGCAATATTTTCCATAAACTATTTTTTATGTCCTTAGTCTTTGGAACTGTCTTCTGCTTCAAAGTGCTTTAGAAGTGATTAAAAGATAGGATTGATCCCGGGTGTGGTGGCGCACGCTTGTAATCCCAGCATTTGGGAGGCTGAGACCAGAGGATCGCGGTTCGCGGACAGCCTCAGTTACTTAGGCCCTGTGCAACTCAGGGAGACCTTGTTTCAAAATAAAGAATAAAAAATAGGGCAGGGGGTGTAGCTTGGAGGTTGAATGCCCCTGGTTTCCATCCCCACATCTAGAAGAAAAAAAAAAAAAAAAAGATAGGACTGTAGTGCTCACCATCTGAGGACTGTCACTGTGAGGACTCCAGTCTGGTTTGCCTGGCCTTCCTGGGCCCTGGCACTGGTTGAGTGCTGGCTAAAGGAAAGGCCCTGGATGAAAGATATCCTGGTATCAGGAACATTAACACCTACTCTGGAGCCAGAAGTGTCTTTAGTTGGATTTCTAGCTGTAGAGGTATTTGACACCTTCCTAGGATCCAGGAATCAAGCACCCTCTCTTTAAACCTAATTTGGCAGGTGAAAGGGAAAAAGAGTACTTTCAGGTGAGTGGCTAAGAAAGTACAGAAATCTCTGTGTCCCAAATGCAGAAGCCAATGATCAGAGGGTGAACCTGGCGTGGAGAAGAGGTTCTTCTTTAATTGGACTGTCTGGAGAGTGACTCGGATGGGACTTTTCCCAACAGACTTGATGTAGTATGGGCCAGTGGGCATGTTAGGAAAGTAGTGGTTCTAGGACAGGGTGAAGACATAGGAGGTTCAGGACAGGTTGGAAGTCCATGTTTGGATGCAACCTGAAATATGAAACTGACCAGCATGGTTGCTTGAGCAGTTCTGTTCTCATGAAGACCAGGAGTTGCTTTCTGGGGGACAAAATGTAAATGGGGAAACTCAGAGGAGCCAATCCCTCAAGTAATAAAGTGTCTCAATCCAATTTCTTCTTGAATGAGCCCAACCAGCTTCAGGTCAATTTGGAGATGGTATGTGTAGGGTGTCTTAGCTACAAAGTTTATAATGGAAGTCAGGCCTCTCCAAGGGTGAGCAAAAAAATCCCCTTTATTCAGGGTTTGACAGCAATGGTGGATTTTGATTTTGAGCTTGAAATGTGCTTGTTTTCTTGCCATAGCTGAGGCCCATTTGCACAACAAGCAAAAAGACAAGGTAAACAACTTCTGTTTAGACTTTCCAAGGTCTTTTTCTCCTATGACATCTCAAGAACTCCATGACATCCCCTCACCCAGGAGTGAACCCAAACATTGGGGATTCTTTCAACATCCAAAAAGGGTCACTGCTTTGAAATGTGATGACTCCCTAGAACAACTTTCTCATTTAAATTGCATGGATATCAGAGGAGCCCAGGCCAGGAGGTGAAGCAGAGCAAACTCACACTCTTTGACTACAAAAGCAAATGCATATTTTTGATGAGCCTGCACTGGCTGCCTTTGCAGGCTGACAATGATGTTTTTTTCCCCCTTTTTGCCTACAAGGAATGTTGTAAGTAGGCATAAACAAATGCCTTCATTATTTATCCTGCTTCACAGCATTTCATTTTGTTTGGCTGGCAATTGCTTAAGCTAATGGGGTTGCATCTTCGGATTAAATATTTTAGGGCCTGTGAACACCCATTAGACTGAAAGTTGGTCGAAAAATCAAAGCCAAAAAAAAAAAACAAAGTAGAAAAAGTCTGTCATCAGCCTGACTTCTGGCACATTGTGACCCAGGTTCTATTGTGATTGTAAGAACAATCTTCTCTCCATTGTAGTTGTGGCCAAGTGTGCCATAGGGCACTGGACGAATGTCACTCACTCCTGGTAACTAGGCTAATAGGAAGTCCCCCCTTTCAGCTTTCACTAGAACGGTTGGTTATCTCTAATACCATTAGTAAGCAACAGTGGGTTTTCCAAATGGAAACTCAGATTTGGATGATTAAATACCTTGTTCTGTGCAGTGAATGCTTTGTCCTTTACATGAAACTTCCAGAGACTAGGTTACAGATGCAGGTAGAAGAGACATCTAGCCATCCATTTCCAAGCCAGCAAACTTCCCGATTTTCCTGCTTCCACCAATGGCAGCAACGTTGTCTAAATTACCCCTACCTATGGAAATCAATTCCTGAAGCTTCATTCTTTTTTGTGCCTCCAAAATATGCCTAAGCTTTTTCACTTGCATATCAACATTGCTATAATACAGGCCTAACATGACAAATCACCATATGCATCTCAAATTATTTTTTCTGTCACTGGAATGCAGCCAACATAATGCCTGTGGCTTGTAGTTTCCTGTGTGAGCTGGGTGTTATGCTGTTTTACATGGGTCATTTCATTTAACACAACCACACTATGAGGTAAGTACTTTTTATGGCAATTTTTAGGTGTCTTGTTCACAGTCAGCTAGAGGACCTGAGACCAGTGTATTTACAGTGCCCATTCTCCACCCCTCCCAGTGTCCTTGCCATTTGCCACATGACTTTGCAGTTTCCTGACCAAGAGGTAGAATCCATTTTCCACTCCTTGATTTTGAGCTCAGCCATGTGACTTGTTCTGGCCAATAAGATTATAGCAGATGTGATATAAACAGAAGCTTAAAGAAATGCTTGTAGTTTTTCCCCTCTCCCATGGGTATGAATAAAAATATTCAGGCCAGCTTGTTGGAGGTTGAAAGACCCACTGATCAGATTCAGGTCACTTCAGTTGTTCCAGCCTTGGTGATCTACAATCAGCATATAACCAGCTAACCTCTAGTTTGTGAGACCAGCCACAACAGCAGACCTTCCCAACTGTATAAGTTCCAAAGTCATTTATATGATGACTTTTAATCAAGGTATCTTCCTGTTAAAACCCAACTCTCAAACCTGTTAACTAACCTACCTGTATTAGAATTCTTTAGAGAGACAGAATAGGATAGATGGAGATATATGAAAAGGATCCAATTAGGGGAGTCGGTTCACATAATTATGGAGGTTGAAATCTCCCCCAATAGGCCATTTGTCAACTAAAGACTTTGGGATGCTGGTAACATAGCTCAGTCCAAATAAAAAGCCTAGGGATTGGGGTATATGTCAGTGGCAAAACACTTACTTAGCACATTCAAAGGCCCTGAACTCAATTCTCAGCATTGCAAAACAAACAAACAAGCAAAACAAAACAAATTCAAATGCCTCAGAACTAAGGCAACAGATGGTGTAATTCTCAGCCTGAGAATAAAGACCCAAGAGCTCCAGGAGGTTCTGGTGCAAGTCCCAAGCTCCAAGGGCTGAAGAACATGGAATTTTTTTTTTTCAGTACTGGGGATGAAACCCAGGGCATTCTACCTTTGAGCTACACTCCCAGCCCTATTTTTTGTCTTTTTATTTTTGAAACAGAGTCTCACTGAGTTGTGAAGGGCCTCGTTAAGTAGCTGAGGTTTTCCGTGAACCATAATACTCTGGTCTCAGCTTCTCGAATGCTGGGATTACAGGTGGGCACCACCATGCCTGGCTCAAGAACATGGAGTTTTGATGTTCAAGGGCAGGAGGAGGTGGTACCTTGCTCTGGAAGAAAGAGAGACAATGTCTCCTTCTACCTGTTTCTTCCATCTGGGCTGATTGGAGCATGCCTGCCCACATTGAAGGTGGCTCTTCCTTAGTCAGTCCACTGACTTACAATGCTAAATATAATATACATACAATGTATATAAGGAAAACTATGAAACTGATAAATGAAGCCAAAAAATAAATAAATAAATGGAGAGATATCCCATCCTCGTGAATAGGAAGACCAATATTGTCAAGCTATAATTTCTTTTCAATGTGGTCCATAAACTCAGTGCAATCCCAGTTAATATCCTAGCAATTTATTTTGTGTTGTTATCAACAAACTGATCCTGCAGACTATATGAAAAGCAAACGATACATAAAATCTAGCACAATATTGAAGGAGAACAAATTGGGGAACTGACACTACCTGACTTCAAGACTGTCTATAAAGCCAGGAGGTGATATTGTCATAAAATACCCAAATAGACCAATGGAACAAAATAATGATTCTCAAAATAGACCCACAGAAATATAATCCACTGATCTTTGACAACCAATCTTTTACAATGAAGAAAATGTAGTGCTTTCAGCAAACAGTGATGAAAGAACTGGATATCCACATGCAAAAAAACAAAAACAAAAACAAAAACAACTAAACACAGACTTTATACGCTTCTAAAAAAAATTAACTCAGAGGCAGGCATGGTGGTACATGTTTATAATTCCAGTACTTGGGAGGCTGAGAGAGGAAGATCACAGATTTGCAGCCAGCCTCAGCAACCTAGCGAGGCCCTCTTCAACTTAGACTCTGTTTCTAAATAAAAAATAAAATAGGGCTAGGGATGTAGCTCAGAGGTAGAATGTTCCTGGGTTCAATCCCTAGTACCACATACCAACATAAATAAAAAAAACAAAAACACCTCCCCACATACAACAAAACCCTCACAGATATAAATGCAAACACAAAACTCTAAAATTAGAGTCATAATTTTTAAAAATATACTTGTGTTGGCATATGTTTTTAGGCTTGGACAGAAATTGTTTGAAATGAAAATATTCCCTTCACCTTTGGCCTACTTAACCTTTGGCTTAATTAAAAGTTCCCTTGTGATATAGCCTGCTTGTCCCTCATCTCACAGACCCCAAACTCAACACATCCCACAGCTGCTGACCACAATAAAACCTCAACATCAATGCCATAGGTATGTAAAAGCCCCCCTTAGCATGATTTCAAGAGTAACTTGTTCTGCAGGGAGGCCTGTGTCCGTGAAGTATACCATGTGCCTTTGTCCTTGTGAGTCTGAGTAGTTTACAGCATTTCAATAGCATGTGTGCCATGTGTATTTATTGTTCCTATAGGTAGATATATGCATAACATACTAATTGAATTATTCTAAAAACACAAATATTTTGTCGGGCTACAGAAACGCATATTAAATATCTAAATCTACAAACTGCTGACAAACGGCGCCTTTTCTAACAAAAGAGAGCAGTTTAATAACAGTGTTAGAAAGCTGGCAATATGTTTGTTAAAATCTTTAATTAGGGACAAGCTTTCCCAGAGGCCTCCAAAGGCAAAAGGTGTAAATGGAGAAACTGTCCCAGCCTGCGTGCTCCTCCGTGGCTGCGTTCCGAGCACAGATGGGCTGGTGAGGAAACTGTGAATGGACAAATGATAACACACGCCTCTGTAATTCCAACATCAGCTCATTAGCAATCTGTCAGAGATTTAAATATGTATACTGGTGAGAATGCAGAAATGACAGGATAGCTACAAGATTGCATGCGTGTCTAACTGAAAAGGCCATTGTAAACGGATTGACATAATGGCTATTAATAAAATGATAATGCCTCGGGAAGCACCGGCATTCGGATGCTTTGTGCTCTTGTTGGAAAAGGATGATTTCGTGTGCTCTTAGGCCATCATGGGAGGCTGAGCTAACAATGGTCTCATGATGGAAATCATTAATAAATCAGCCGCCAGGCCAGCGTAATAGAAACTATGAGGGACACGAAGTCACACCAGCGTCCAGCAAAAGAACGGTGGCCTTTCTCAGTTCTGAGAAAGACTCTGCCAGCAGATTTAAATTCATTTGGAATAAAAACCTAGTTTCAAAATGATTTGTAAGTGTGCTGGTTAGTGATTTGTATAGCTGCCATTGGAAATCTATTATTTAGGTTGTGTTATTCAGGCTAACTCAGGTGGATAATTGAGCTTTAGTCGCTGAATAAGGAATAAAGAGAATGGACAGTTATGATGCACCTGTAATATGGCAAGTACTTCCCATTTGTGATGTTATTTAATTTCATAACAACTGGATGAGATTTCTTTTTCCCCCACTTGGCAAGTGTAGGAGTAGTTGAGCCCCAGAGAGATTACATGACTTCATGAAGATAGTACTGCTGGTAAGCGAAGATGATTCTGTTTGAACTCAGTTATTTATGGTTCTGGAGCTCATCTTGTTTCTGCTGCATTATATGGCCTCTCAAGCCGTCTGTCATGCACAATGAGGAACCTTTTAGGGTCCTTCTTACTTTACTAGGGACAGACACCGAGGTGTCAGAGACTCAGCCAGGCACAACTTGGATGAAGCCATTCAGTGTTAATGGCATAAGTGAACACTGACTTATCTGAGGTGTATGGGGGGGGGCTATCTCTGCTTCCCCAGTGGGACAAGTCTGTACATGACATGAAGAGTTAAATTAATACTCTACAGAATCTAGTAAAAAAACATTCTGAAAGAAAAGAGCTTGTATATTATGATTCCATTTATATAAAGCTCAAAAACAAGTCAAGCTAATTAAAACTGTTAGAAAATTCAGATAGTGGCTGCTGTTGGGGAAAATAGTGACTGTGAGCAGACACCACAGAGCTTCTGAGATCAGGTTTTGCTCTGTTTCCTGATCTGCATGCTCGTTATACCAGGGTGATCACTGTGTGCAAAATCTGCTGAGTTTGAAAACTTAGAATTAACTTAGACAGTTCTATGTATGTGCATATCATACTCCAATAACATTTACAAAAAAAGAAAACCAAAAAATTTCTCTATATGGTTCAAATGGAGGTTCTAATGATTCAATTTCCATATTTTGTCACCTCACACATTTTATTTTATTTTTCTTTTTTACAGTGCTGGAGATCGAGTTGAGGGCCTCTCACATGCTAGGCAAGTGCTCTACCACTGAGCTGTACCACAAGTACATCCCCAGTCTCCAAATTGTCCTTTATGTAAAGTTTGTAACTAGAGGTCTCCCGTTTGGAGTTTAAGGATTGCAAGCAGGAGAAGCTGTGTCTACCTTTGTTTGAGTGAGTGTATGCACACTGGCAGAAGCATGCTCATCATCTTCTAGAAATGGAGAAATATCTGTATGCTCTTAGTCTCTCTTCTCAAACTCTTGGGAAACCTGGGTGGAGACAGATTGTCAGTCAAATGCAAATTTTATTTAAGTGGAGTTTGGGAATGGAGTTGTCTCATTGGTGACCCTGTGGGTAGTAGTTTTCAGGCACCTGCCCTTCTCAGAACCAACTTCTCTAGCCAAGATGTGATGCTCACTCTCGTTCCCACCGTGACGTGGCCCCGTACCTCCTCAGCTCCTCCCATGACCAGGCTTCAGTGGGAGAGTCAAGGGATTAGCTGAGAGGATCTGTGCCTCCCAGACATCGGAAGGAGTGACTCTGAGGACTTTTAAATAGACCTGCCCTGTTTATCTGTGCCCTCAATTTATTTCTTACCTTAGGGCATATACCTACCTTCATGATCCATACTTTGTTTATTTTTTATGAACAAGATAACTAAAAAGGAAAGCGTTGAAATGCACTGCATAGACTTTGTCAAACGAAAACCTTACTTGTAAAACTTTATCTTAAAAAAATCACTAGACAAGTTTGCAAGGATATGAATTTCTGGAAGTATAGTCCAAGATCTACCATCATCATTATCTCTTGAAGTGCTTGGTAAAAAGCATATCCCTGGGTGTTGTGCCTTTGTTATTGAAGCAGAATCTCTAAATGTGAGCTAATGCATTCATATTTTTAAAAATACTCTAGACAATTTCTTGTTACATTAAAGCTTGAGGACCATTGATGTACAGGAATTTTATTGCAATATTATTTAAAAGAGGAACAATCTGGTGCGTGCCTGTAATCCCAGTACTTGGGAAGCTGACACAGGAGGATGACAGGTTGGAGGACAGCTTCAGCAACTTAGTGAGACCCTGTTTCAAAATAAAAATAAAAATAGGCCTGGGGCTGTAACTCAAAGTTCAATCTCTAGTACCAAAAACAAACAAACAAACAAATAAGGAACAAAAGGGAGGAGAGAAGCCTAAATGTTCATCAGAAGAGGATTAGTTAAATAACTGATGTGATAACTTTCTGCCACTTTAATTACATGATGTGGATTCATATTTATCAGTATGGTAAGCTGTCCACAGCATATTGCTGAATGACACAAAGTAGGCTATACTACAGTGTGTATTATCTGAAAACATTTTTGTTTCTGAATATGCATGCAGTTATTATCTGGATAATGTCCTTAGTTTTCATGGTCTTTTCTTATATCTTCTGTGTTTTTTTTTTTACAACAAACATATATTACTTTTATATCACAATAGCTCACTAAAGATATTAAAACAAAGAAAAAAAATAGTTGATATTTGATTTCCTGGACAGGTACTTCCATTGTAACCTCCCCATGGAATTTGTGGCAGTTAATTCAGAATACCGCAGTGGCTGTCTGATCCTTTCAAGATGAGACATTTCTCTGCTGGTCCAGGAGATCAGCCGGTGTTGCCACTGGAGTAGCACCTTATGAGCACAGCAGTGGCTTTCTGCATTCTCTGATTTTAGCAGGTGAATCTGGTCCAACTCTTGCACTTAGGAGATTTTCAGCAGTGGGCTAGACAAAACCAAAGGGTGGGGGAAGCTGTGCCCTGCCTTTTACGCTTTCATTCAACCTCTTGCCCTGAAGTCATGTCTCTACCTCCTCCTTTTTCATCTTCCTTCTTCTAAAAGAAATGGGATATGAAAGCTTCTGGAAATGCGGGGGTTTTGTCTCTCAGACCTCCATCTTGAGAGAGCATTTTTCTTGATCCAGTTCTGTTTTGGATATTGTCAGGATGTCCTATAATTGGTTGTGGCAAATGACACTGGAACCACATTGCTCTCATTCTGGAAATGGTATGAGCTCAGAGTGCTGCTCATGAGATGCATTTCTGTATTAAAACGATTACAGGCAGAATGCTTCGATGGGATTTTTTTCCTTCTAGTAGTTTTCCAGGGTTTGTGCTGAAAGGGTTCTATCAATCAAGTCTGAAAATCTGCTTAACACCCTGACTCGGGTTAACAAAATGCAGTTGCTTGGAAGCCACCATCCCTAGTTCCGACATTACCGAGCCCCACTAAAAATGCCTCATTATAATTGATACTCACTGATGATAATCTTTCTCTCTCACTCTCTGGTAAATACAAAGAATGCATGCAGAAAGAGTCTGCCTTGAGCACAGCTTGATGAGAGAGAGCTCCATGCCAAAAACAGAGGTCTAACTAGAGGTAGGATAGGCTAAGTGTATTTTCACGAGTTCCTGGAGACAGGCTTGATGCTAGTTCTGTCTTCCTTAGGTGGCTGGATTCAAGATAATGTGCCAAGAATTGATACAGATGTAGGGCCGGGGCCCGGACTGCATGGCTGTGAAAGGGGCTCTGATAGTACAGTCACTAATTAGTGGGGAGATGAGAATTTCAGGTGAAAAATTTTACTAAGGAAAACAATATGTCAGAATGCAGAAAGCTTGTGACAACTGACATTCGAGTAAGAGGAGGAAACCCTCTTGCAGCTCCTCAACACTGGCTGGCTGTGTATCCTCTACATGGATGTCTCTTGGTTCTTCTAAGATAAAGACTTTCATGCTGATGGAATCCAATTTTCTTGGAATAGAAATATTTCTCCTCTGGTTTCATGGACAGAGACACCACCCCCCCTCCAACACACACACACACACACACACACACACACACACACACACACACACAGTACATTAAAAGGTCAAGATACTGGAGGGAATCATGATGGCTTTTAAATGAATTCTTCTTTCTAGAAAGGTTTTCGTGGCTCTCTCCAAGGAAAGAAAAATAAACAAACAAAGCCAGGATGGGGGCGGAGTATTTGCATCAGGGACTTCTTGGCGTCCTGAGACAGCTCTCTGCTGTATACTCTGAGTATCAGTAAGGTGTATAACAAAGTAGGAAAGTGAGAGGGGCGCGTCACTAATGATACTCCAGTGTTGTTTATTTGAGGGTTTCCATTCACAGGCAACTCAGGTGACTTCACAGGAAGGGAGGAGAAAACAGTCTTTCATGGGTGGTAGTGCTGTCGTTAGGAGAGTTCTAACGGGGCACTCTGAGCATAGTCTTCTTACAACCAAGATGGCTTTGGTGGCTGTAGGGTCACGTGACATTAACCTGGGGGACACTTGGCTCCATTCTAGTTTCCTCGGATTTCTTTTCATACATCAATTGCCTGAATTCTTCTGGTCAAGTGAAAAGAATAAGCATAAGCAATTTTTTCATGTGATTGCTTCATTATATTGGCCTGTATTTCTTCTAAATGTATTTCTGTTAAGGTTACAGATGCTAGCACTCATTCCCCTATGGGCAGGTGAGGGGCAGGAACTCTTACGTTTTCTTTAGGATGAATTATAACTGATGTATATTAAGGACTTATTATATGCTATGCCCTGTACTGAGCTTTTTTATAAACTACTTCTGGTCCCTCACACAGCTCTGTGGAGTAGGTAATATTTATTTTATTCCTCAGTTTCGGGAAATCTATATCTGCTGACTGATGATGCTCTGAATGCGAGCTTTTAGTTGGTAGTTCCTACCCATGGCATTTCCAGGAGGGAGTGCTCTATTCCCATCCCTGGAATAAGCCCTGATTACTCTTGCACACACACTGTGTGTGCGTGTGTGTGTGTGTGTGTGTGTGTGTTAATGGGTATTGAATCCAAGGCCATTCTACCTCTGAGCTACACCCCCAGACCTATTTTATTTTGAAAGAGGGTTTTGCTAAGTTGCTGAGGGCCTTGCTAAGTAGCTGAGGCTGGTCTTGAACCTGTGATCCTCTTGTGTCAGCCTCCCAAGTACTGGGATTACAGGAGTGTGTCACCGCGCCCAGCTTCCTGGGTTACTCTTGGATCCAGACCCACTTTGAGAAACTGTTGCCTCTAAAGAGGAGACAGAGCCGGGCGTGGTGGCGCACGCTTGTAATCCCAGTATTTGGGAGGCTGAGACCAGAGGATCTCGGTTCGCGGCCAGCCTCAGCTACTTAGTGAGGTCCTCTGCAACTCAGTGAGACCTGATTTCAAAATAAAGAATAAAAAATTGGGCAGGGGGTGTAGCTCAGAGGTGGAATGCCCCTGGGTTCCATCCCAGCCCCACAATAAATAAATAAATAAATAAATAAATAAATAAATAAATAAGAGGAGGCAGATCGCTATGAAAGGAGCTCAGCTTTGCTAACAGAGAGCCGGCCATCACTCCTGATTCTCATATTCACTAAGTGTGGCCGGATAACTTCGGTTCTCTGAACTTGGACTATCTAGCATTGTCCTTAACATAGAAAGAACACTTAACAATCGAGTGGGATTTAAAACCTGGTGACATCTAGCACCCAATGCTGTGCTCTTTCTACAGCATTCTGGGACCACACAGCACTGGGGTCTGGCCCACCTCCCCTCCTACACCCTCTCTGACATCCCCGAGGCCCTCATCTCAACCTGCCATAGAGCAATTGGGGTTGAGGCAGACTTTTCTGCCACGTAGTGCAGGAAATTAAGGTCAGTTAGGATGGGCCTGGTGGTACATACCTGTAATCCTGGTACTTGGGAGGCTGGGACAGGAGGACCACAGGTTTGAGGCCAGCCTCAACCACCTAGTGAGATCTTCAGCAATGTAGTGAGACACTGTTTCAAAATTTAAAAATAAAAAGGGCTAGGGGTGTAGCTTGGCGGTAGAATGTCCCCAAGTTCAATCCCCAGTACCAAAATAGAAAAAAAGTTGATTAGACTAAATTCTCTTAAAATGGGTTTCTTAGTTTCTATGGTAGTCTAAAAACATAAGTTGAAACCGGGCATGGTGATGCGCACCTGTAATTTCAGTACTTAGGAGGCTGAAACAGAAAGTTTTCAGGTTCAAGAACAGCCTCAGCGACTTAGTGAGGCCCTCCACAACTTGGTGACACCCTGTTTCAAAATAAGAAATTAAAAAATGGGACTGAGGTGTACTTCAGAGGGAGAATACCCAGGGGTTCATTCCCCACTACCATATGTACATGTGCGTGTGCACCCACACATACACCTATTAAAAAAAGTTGGACTCTCCCTAATATGTGGAAGCTAGGGATAAAATGGGTCATAGGAGGGACTCTAGATGAAGAAGAAGAAACTATGGATAAGTAAATAAGGCGACCTGAGGGGGTGGGAGGGGGAGGAGGGAAATTCTCTGGTGTGCATGATGCACTTTAACAAACATACCAATACCAATCACTAAGCCCAACATGAGGAGGGAGGGGAAGGGAACGGGGCGGGAACTGGGTAAGGGATAATTGGGTGATGTGTGCACGTTTGCCTCCACCATCTTGTATCCCATTAAGATGTATGACTACAATGCACACACACACACACACAAAGTTGGACTAGACCTTACCTTGAAAATTAAATTAAAACTTATGAACACTTGTATTTCAGTTACTAAGTTCTGTGTTGCCCCAAGTCTTAGTGGCATATAATAACCAAGGCACTTAGCTTGGGTACAGCACAGGATTCAGACGACTTCCCCACCACCACTTTAATGAATCCTTTTCACCAACTTAACCTTGCAGCTGTAGGAACTCACGCCATGAGTATTTCAGCAGGGAGTTTCTTTCTCCCCACTCCCACCTACTTCCCCTCTGCCTCTGCTCCCCTGGCCGCAGGGCCTCTTCACCACGCGCCAGGCTTCTGGGATCTTTCCTTCTTGAAGTTGAGTTCTGCCCCTTACTTCCCACTGCCCTCTGTGTTCTTAGCTAGGCTTCAACAGCAGAACTCATTCAAAGTTTCTGCTCCTTCTGTCTGGCTCCCCAGGGCCCTGCTTTCTTTGAGCCGGTCCTCTCCAGAGCCTGGGCCGCACCACAATCCCAGGCCAATATGTCGAGCCTGTTCTCTGCAGAGAGATAGCATGGGTCTTGTCTGCAGCCTCGGCTCTGAGAATCTGCTTCCCTTGGTTTCTTCTTCCTGAGCTCTGTCCATATGCTGTGACAGGACCTCAAGCAGCTCAAGTTTCTCCTTCAAGTGAAGAGCACCCAGCCTCACACAGCAGGGCACCAAATAAATGCTGGAATCCCCTAATTTAGCCAGACCTCCAAGTTCCCCTACTTCCTGCTCCTTGATTGGAAATGGTCAGTCTCCTCAGGCGCCAGGTCCTGGTCACTTATCAACACCTATTCTAGCTCTACTCCCCGCCCTCTCACTTCTTCAGCCCACTGGTTCTTGGCTCGGCCTTTCTGCTCATATCCTCTGAACCGCAGCTTAGAGTGCTGTGAATCTCATCAGAGATCTTTCTCAGACACCTTGAAACAAATGCCTGAAGATACCAGAACAATTTCACACTAAAACTTTTTTTTTTTTTCATTTCAGCAAATACACATTGATGATTCAGTCCCTGCCTGAGCTTCTGTGGGGCCCAGAAGAAGTACAGGTCGGTGGAAGGATGTGACCCTGCACGCACAGCTGCAGACGTGCGCCTGTTTATATGAGCATGACTGGGCAAAACCCAACACGCCTGTGCATGTCTATGCTGGTGTGGACTAATGCCATTTTGCTCAAAACCCTATCTAAGGAACAGGTCTGTGCAATAAAGCTGTTATATTCCTGATGGTGACTCCATGTGCTTTCTTCTCTCAGAATCTCACCTCCATTACCTCCCTTGCCATCTCAGCTAGTCTCTGACACTTGGCACAGTCAGCAGGATGCGGTGAGTACCCCCAGAACCCCGCTGGAGCAGCAGCCTGGGGAGGAACAGCCCAGAGTGGAGGAGATGTGGCCCCTGGCCTCCCTGTGGTTCTCGGGATCTGCCACCGCCTATCTGACAGTGCAGACTCAGCCAAAAAGAATCCACAAGGCTTTAACAGTGCTGGAGACACACATTCCAGTACTGATCAGCAGCTCTGTGGGCAAAAGGCAGCGGGGCTCTAATGGAGTTAGATGCAAAAGGCAGCGGGGCTCTGAGACAAGGCACATAGCACCTGTTGATGACCCCACCTATTGGCACGGTCAGCACCGCCTCCCCACAGGCCAGCATAGGCTCCCAACCTCAACCTGCTGCAGCAGCAGAGGCCTGGACTGGGACGCAAAGACCCGCTCCTTCTGTGAGGACCAAGGATGTAGCCCCAGGCCTGCTTCCAGGAAGAAGAGATGTACCCAACTAACTTCCTATCTGGTAGGCCAGGCCCACCTTTGTGCCAGGCAGCATTACAAGGACAGCAGCCTCCAGGAGGATTATAGGAGAACAGAAACTGCTGAAGTGAACCACAAGAAAGCAGAGCTAAAACAGGCTACCTCCATAGCTGTCTCCAAATGAACTGCCCCGCAGCTGCTGGACGTGAGAGAGCAGCAGGAACAACTCCTGAACACCATCCTGGCCTAGGAGAAAAAAATAGAATGCCAGCCCAATAGAGCACTGTTGTTTCTCTGGCAGTAGAATTTCCCAAACCAAAGGTACACCTCTTCACTTCTAAAAAAGGCCAAGAAATGGCTGTCATTGGAGCCTGCCGTGAGGCAAGGCCAGTGCTGGGGCCTCCGAGGCCGGGATTGGAGCATGCTGAGGGGTTAGGCCAGTGCCGGGGCCAATGGCTGGCATTGGAGCCTTCCGTGAGGCAAGGCCACTACTGAGGCCTCCTAGGCCGGGACTGGAGCCTGCTGAGGGGTTAGACCAGTGCTGGGGCCAGTGAGGCCGGCATCGGAGCCTGCCGTGAGGCAAGGCCAGGGCTGGGGCCTCTGAGGCCAGGATCAGAGCCTGCTGAGGGGTTAGACCAGTGCTGGGGCCAACGGCTGGCATCGGAGCCTGACAGGAGGCAAGGCCACTACTGGGGCCTCCAAGGCTGGGATCGGAGCCTGCTGAAGGGTTAGACCAGTGCTGGGGCCAGAGAGGCTGGGATCAGAGCCTGCCGTGAGGCTAGGCCGGTGCTGGGGCCTCCAAGGCCGGGATTGGAGCCTGCCATGAGGCAAGGCCACTACTGCGGCCTCTGAGGCCAGGATCAGAGCCAGCTGAGGGTTTAGGCTGGTGTTGGGGCCAGCGAGACCAGAATTGGGGCCTTCCATGAGGCAAGGCCGCTGCTTGAGCCAGCGAGGTCTGGATCAGTCCACCGAGTAGCCAGGCCGCTATTGGGGCCGTCAAGAGTGGGATCGGTACTTGCAACGCGGCATGCACAGAGAAATATCACAGAAAATATAAATCAGATGCTTCCCCTAATCAACAGGAAGAGGTTAAGCTATAGAAAGGGCCCTATAGTGAAGCAACTAATGTGACCAATCAGAGGGTATGGAATAGTGGAGGACAGAGCCTCTTTAAAACGCAGGAGGTACAAAAACAAATGTATCAAAGTTAATCACCAAACAAGCATGGGATCGAGGGAGGGGGAGGGAATGGGATGGGGGCTTGATGAGGGCTAATTGGATGATGTGTGCTTGTATATCCTCTCAAGTTTGTACTCCAATGTGATTGATATATGACTATAATGCACTAATTAAAAAATAAATAAAATAAATAAATAAACATCTTTATCTGCTAAAAAAAATTAAAATAAAATAAAAAAGGCCAAGAAAATATTCCAAGAGATACATGTGGTTAACTTTCTCCCAAATTAGAGACTCAATCCGGATACCTGGTTAGCAGAGGAAACAGCTGATCTAAGACAGCATGTAAAATTGACTACTTACTGCCCCCACCTGTGCAGCACAGTCCTGGCATTAGTTGATACAGGAGCAAACCCCTTCCACTTCTGCAACCTGAACCTAAGGATGCACTAGGAGGTAATAGGGGCCATCTCATTAAGGTTTGACATGCCCCAGTTATTTTGGAAATCAAGCATCTACCTCCCAAGCAATATAATGTATATATATCCCCCATAGCTAAGTACAACCTGGGGATGGACGTATTGTAGGGATTAACTATACAAACAACTATGGGAAAATTCTGGCCACAGGTGCATGTGATGAAGACCATCACTAGAGGACATCCTCATCACGCTCCTTTACAACACTCCTCAGCCATGGAGACCGTAAATGTCAGGCAATATGAGTTACTAGGGGGGCATGAGAAAATTGGAAAAATGGTACTAAAGCCAAGAGCTGCGCCATCTACTCAACTCATAGCCATTCAGCTCTCCTGCTATGGCCTGTACAACCACCTGATGGTTCCTGGTGCATAACAATAAACTACTGGGGAGCTAAATAAAATGATAATGCCCTTGGGTGCAGCAGCACCCAACATTTCAAAACTAATGGATCAACTATTACATGAGCTAGGACAGCTCCATTATGTTGTGAACCTGGCAAATGCCCTTTTCTCCATCGATATTACCTCCCCCCAAAGCCAAGAATTTGCTTTTACCTGGAAAGGGTGGCAATGGAGCCCCAGGAATACCTCTGCATAATCCCATCTTGTGTCGAGGTCTGGTGACACAGGACTTAATCTCCTGGTAAGAACTTGAAGCTCTATGGTTGTTTCATTATATTGATGATATTATGCTAACCCTAATTCTTTTAAAGAGTTAAAACCAACTGCATGTAGCCTCCAAGTCACTTTCTAGAAATGGGGTTGGACTGTCAGCAAAAGCAGTCCAGGTACCTGGATATTTTGCCAAATTCTTTCTCCTCCTCTCCTCCTTCTCCTTCTCCTTCTCCTTCTTCTTCTGGGTTTGGGGATGGAACCCCAGGGGCATTTGACCTCCGAGCTATATCCCCTACCCTATTTTTTATCTTTTACTTTTAAACAGGGTCTCACTGAGTTGCAGAGGGCCTCACAAGTAGCTGAGGCTGTCTGCAAACTATGATCCTCTGGTCTCAGCCTCCCGAATGCTGGGATTACAAGCGTGCGCCACCACACTCGGCTCCAAATTCTTTAACGTTATCTGATTAGGAGAGACAAATGTGATACCCAAAGCAATAATAAACAAGACACAAACCTATCCTCAACCAGGAATAATCAAACAGTTAAAGACATATCTGGGTCTTTTGGGGTTATAGCAAAAACACGGCACTAGGAATACCCCAATTAGGTTTTGGTTACAACTATAAAAGGGGCAGAGGTGCTGCTACCCACTTAAAAATAGCAGCTATATATGCTGCCCTCTTAGCTTATGAACCCATTACAAGTACTGGGTCAATAATGGTACAAACCACCTACCTATTAAAGACAGGCTATGATCTTAAACTTATGCCCCCTGACAGGGATAGCACAAACGCCCACTCTAACCAAATGGGGTATGTATTTAGAGCAACAAGCGCAGGTGTCTAGTATCCCTCTGTCTGAACAGCTCTATACTCTATTAGGCCAATACATTTCCAAGCAACAGCTCCCTCAAAAGCCATGGAACTGGGAGATGCCCCAAGTCCCTATAAGGAAAAATCCCAATACTCACAAAAGCCTGGTATCAGAACCCACAGAAGTGGAAGATATCCCAAATCCCTATGAGGAAAAAAAAAAAAAGCCTTAACACCTGAAAAAGCATAGTATACCAATGGCTTCTATCATGGGCAGCCGCCCAGGTGGGCTGCTGTAGCTTTACAGCCAGCCACAAAGACCTTTCAATATAAGATGGGTGCTGGATGCTCTAGCCAATGGACTGAGCTCCAGGCAGTTTAGTTAATTTTCATGAAGGAAACCAAACCATTGCATGTCTTTACAGACAGCTGGACAGTCTACCAGGAACTAATCTTATGGCTGTCCTAATGGGCAGCACAAGATTGGTTAATTAGGCACTGCCCACTGTGGGGCAAAATATGTAAAAAGACTTATGGAAATGGGGCCTCTGGGAAGAAACCACTGTACGTCATGTTCCAGGGCATAGGTCTATAGGCCTCAATGATGATGCTACCGATGCTTCAGGCTCTCCTACTACTCCCGGAGCCTTTATCAGTAGCACCATAATTACATAAAAAGCTAAAACATGTAGGCACCCACACTGTAGGGCTCATGACCCAAGGGTAGGGAGTGGCTCTGACTCATGCTCAAGTACAAAACGCTGTGCAGCAATGTCCATGGTATGCAAAACCCACAGCAACAGCCTGAGACAGGTTCCCCAAGGTACTGAGCCTTTACAAAAAAGGCAGGCGGACTATACTGAGCCACTGCCAACAAATTAAAACCCCCATACATCCTGACAGCTGTATGGCTGTGGGATTAGTGTATCCATCAGCATGCTTGCAGCCATAATCTAATACTTGACCACATCATTTAGAGGAAAGATTTATTTTCTTACAGTTTGGGTTCAGTCTATATTGAGGCAAGGACCATGGATTTCAGGGGATGGTGGCAGGAGCTGGAGAGAGAGCACATGGGCTGTGTTCTTCACATCAAGGAGGCCAGAAGCCAGGGAGGGAGCAGGGGGAAGAGGAACCTGGCATCTAATCCCCAAGGTCAACCCCAGGGACCCATCTGCAGCCACACCAGCCAGCCTACCAGGTACCACCCAGGTAAACCCATTACAATAGAGCTATCCACTTCTGGTATTACACTCTCAGGACTCAGTTACATCACTTTCAAACATCCGTAAGTGAGCTCTTTAGGGAACATTTTATTTCTAACTATGACAGCTTAAGTTTTATCCTGTGGTACAGGTCAATTGAAAACATACTATAAGCCGGGTGTGGTGGCGCACGCTTGTAATCCCAGCATTCAGGAGGCAGAGACCGGAGGATCGCGGTCGTGGACAGCCTCAGCTACTTAGTGAGGCCCTCTGCAACTCAGTAAGACCCTTTTCGAAAGAAAAAAAAACGACTGAAAACATACTATAACTGCCCTAAACAACTGTCAGTGGCCTATGGTCAGCCCTTGGTAAGAAACCTGGGCCAAGAACAATGACTATCCTCACCCAGGTGGCTAAAGGACTAATAGTCCTGGTTGTACTCTCTACTGCTATTGTGGTCTTTGGGCCCAATGCAATGCTCTCTGGGTCAAGCCATGCACCACCACTCTTTGGGGGGTAAAACGTGGGGCCCAGAGGAAATGTAGGCCCGTGGTAAGGACATGACTCCACTCATCTCATGAAGCCACAGAGGTGCACTTAATTATATAAGCAATATATATGGGCAAAACACAACACACCTGCTCACATCCTCACTGGTGTGGATGTACGCCATTTTGCCCAAAACCCTATATAAGGAACAGATCTGTAGAATCAAGCTGCTGTTCTCTTTTTCTTCTTTCTGGGGATCTCACTGCCAAAACCTCCCCTGAGACACTGCTGGCCTCTCACAGCCTCCAGGAGCCCAGGTCTAGGGTAGAGGCTGGAGCTAACAGGGCGAGACAGCTATGGAATTGCTTCTCCGGTTACTTTCTCCTCCCTCCCTCTTCCCCCCTTCCTTCTTTCTTTTTGTGGCATTAGGGATGGAACCCAAAGCATTCTATCTTTGAGCTACACCCCCAGCCCTATTTGTGTGTGTGTGTGTGTGTGTGTGTGTGTGTGTGTATGTGGTACTGGGGGTGGAACCCAGGGGCTTTTCTACCTCTGGGCTATACTCCCAAACCCATTTTATACTTTATTTGGAAACAGGGTCTCACTAAGTTGTTGAGAGCCTCACTCAGTAGTTGAGGCTGGCTTTGGTTTTTTTTTTTTTTTTTTTTTTGTGTGTGTGTGTGTGGTACTGAGGGTAGAACTCAGAGGCTTTCTACCTCCGAGCTATACTCCCAGACCTATTTTATATTTTATTTGGAAACAGGGTTTCACTAAGTTGCTGAGAGCCTCACTAAGTAGCTGAGGCTGGCTTTGAACCGGTGCGATCCTCCTGTCTCAGCCTCCCAAGTGCAGGGATTACAAGCATGCGCCAGCATGCCCGGCTGAGGCTGGCTTTGAACCTGTGCAATCCTCCTGTCTCAGCCCCCCAAGTACTGGGATTAAAAGCATAGCCACCACACCTGGCTAGCCTAATTTATTTTGAAACAGGGCCTCACTAAGTTGCTGAGGCTGGCCATGAACCTGCGATCCTCCTGCCTCAGCCTCCCAAGGGCTGAGATGATCGCAGGCATGTGGGGCCATGTTCAGGTCCGGGCAGTCTTTTCCGAGGACTTTCTGCCCTACTGCTCTCACTAAAGTTGTGAGCCTCCAATTGTCCTGTTCTGTCCCCAGGACTTCACCCCTTCAGGTCACAACTGATCAAGCATTTGATCTATGAGCTAAGCCAATCAGATTTCCTTTCCTAATAATTCCTTCCGAGATATTTGAAGGTTAGGCAGGCATAGATTAAAAATGCTTATGCATTAATGCTATGGAGAGAGAGGTGGGGTGGGGTGGGGCAGAGTCTGCAAGAGAAGAAAGCGAGGTCCCAGGAAGCCCCAGAGACACGCTGATCACAGCTGGAGAGAATCCAGCTCCTCTGCTGCTGGCTGAGCTTATCACCTCAGAGTCCCTGCTTCCTTAGACTGAATCTTTCTTTTCTTAAATGAGATGGGGCACATGTCTTCTTTTTTGAGCAACTGATGGTCACTAAGACAAAGCATTCAGGCTTCCTCTTGGCTGAAATGAGCCGGTGGGAACGTAGAAAGCCGGGGCTTACACAGATGGACTGTCTACCAGATCTCTGGCTGCAGGAGGGAGTCAGGTGGAGCAAAGGAAAGCTCCAGCAGAGGCGGGGGACAGAGGAAAGGGCCGAAACCCAGGCCACAGAGGTGAGGTCAGGACAAGGCTGTGGCTCCGAGGCATGGGGAGGCAGAACAGCAGGACTTCGTGTCCTACTTTATAGGTGGCCTGCAGCAGAAGGAATGCACGATGGTCCTCAGCTCCCAGCTGATGGATTGAAAAGAACGGAAAGCTGTTAATGGATAAAAGGAAACGTAGAATCACCTTATGGAAGAAAAAAAGAATCAGCTGAGTTTTCAACATGTGATTGAGGAGCCCATGGCAACGTGGGCTGAGCATTGATGCTTTATATCTGGAGGTTAAGAGATAGCTAAAACAGAGATGTATGTAGGAGTGTGCATCCAACTGGATGCAGTTCCAGAAAAATTTAGAAGAGGGGTGGGGGGGTTCAAGATAAACTAACTGGCTGGCCAGAGAGGGAAGAACAGTCAGGGAAGGAAGGGCAGGGGGTAGAAAGAGAACCAGCAGAGAGCAATCAGAGGTGCTAAGGGAGGAGAGCTGTAAGCAGGAGGGAATGATCACACAGGTCAGTTGTCAGTTGTGAACTGACCTAGATGAAAACTGAAAGTAGTATATGATATTTGAGTGTGTGTGTGTGTGTGTGTGTGTGTGTGTGTGTGTGTTACTGGGGACTGAACCCAGGGGCATTACACCTCTGAATTACATCCCAGCCCTTTTTATCTTTTATTTTGAAACAGGGCCTCACTAAATTGCTGAGGGCCTTGCTAAGTTGCCGAGGCTGTCCTCGAACCTGTGACCCTCCTGTCTCAGCCTCCCAAGTACTGGAGTACAGTATCTACTTCTGTGCTGTGACTTTGCAGTCCCCCCCGCCCCCATCAAGAAGTAGAATCTATTTTCTTGCCCCTGGGCTGACTGTCCTCATGACTTAATTTTGTCACTGAAATAAGGCAAAGTGATAGTGTGCCAGTTCAAGAGGACCGTGTACCTCTGTTGTATACTCTCTCTCCCTCCCTCGCCCCCTCTCTTCCTCCTTTTCTCTCTCTCTCTCTCTCTCTCTCTCTCTCTCTCTCTCTCTCTCTCTCTCCCCCAACACACTGCTTGTCTACCATTCTACCATGAGAACATGCCTGAACTAACATGCTGGATAATCAGTAATCAGTGGCCCAGTCACCCACATCACCATAACTAATAACCTGCCAGTGTGTGAGTGAGACCATCCTTGGCAGCCTCCCCGCCCGCTGCCGGCGTCGGCAATGAGGGGACACAGCCAGGATTTTGGACCCAACCGAAGTCACCTGAGCCTGGCTCAGACCAGCAGAATCGTCCAGATGACTCACCAACTTGTGAGTAACCAAAGTGCTTACTATTTTCAGCCACAGTTTGGGGTGTTTTGCTTTACATTGTTAGCTAATCGATCCGAGGGGTTGTTGGAAGATTTTCATTATTTTGCACGGGCCAGGAGGGGACGAACATATCTGCACATGTGGGGAAAAGACAGATTTAACATTTAGGGAAGAGGGAATAGTTGTGAGAGAAAGGACCGTGACCATAGGCCAGGTGGAAGGTTAGCCTAGGAAAAGGCAGGCGGCCTCCTTCACTCTTGAGAGAAGGGAAGTAGGAAATCCTGGACTCAAGTTCAGAACGTCACGGGGTCCTCCGCCCTCAACTGTGAACGAGGTGGTTGTTTCTCTAGCTGTATCTCTGGACATGCTCACATTTAACATCCAACCAAAAATTAACACCCCAAACTCATGCATCTCCACATCTGTCAAAGCTAAAAGGGGCAGCGGAGACAGATTTCCTTTTGTTTTCACTGGCGTGTCAAATGCCGCGGTGACAGCAAAGGAATAATCTTCAGTTTGTGTATAATGAGGTCTGAAATTTCCGTCTCCGCACATTGATCATGAATCTTATTTCACCAGATAAACTGACAGCAGAGTCTCAGGTACTTATACAAATTTTTGAAAAAAATCAACGCAACCATCTACATCTATGTGTGTGTGTTTTTTTCCTTTCTCTTTTTCCTGCTGTCGCTCTTATGGTTCAGTTATTTTGTCTACATACACTTATTTCCAGTTTCGTATAGATTCCTCCATAGCCAACGCATTTATCAATCCTAGAAACATACCCTCTACTCTTAAAATTATATTCTGGTAGCCAGGCGTGGTGGCGCACGCTTGTAATCCCTGAGCTTGGGAGGCAGAGACAGGAGGATCGCGCAGGTTCGAAGCCAGCCATGCGCGCTGGCTTAGGAGACCCTGTTTCCAAATAAAAAATATAAAAATAGGTCTGGGAGTGTAGCCCGGAGGTAGAAGGGCTTCCAGGAACCCCAGCACCACACACAAAAAATTATATTCTGGTAGACAAATGGCTCAGGAGGTGTTATGGTTGATATAGAATCTCCCCTGAACAGCACATGTATTAATGTTCAGAGTTGATGTGATTAAGTCATGAGGGTTGTGATCTCTTTGGGGGATAAGTCCATCGTGATGGGTTTACTGGGCGGTAACCTAGGCCAGTGGGGTGTGGCTGGAGGAGCGGGGTCCCTGGACTGTGACCTTAGGGACTGTGCTTTGTCTCTGAATCCCCTTGCTTGTTGCTCTCCGCGACGTGAGAGCAGAGCACTCTCCCTGCCTCTGCCACCATGCCCTGAGATTGGCAGACATGGGCCTCACATGGATGGAACCCAAAATCTCCAGTAAAACTGTGAGCGAATAAATCTTCCTTTCTCTGAATTGTATGACGGTTGTTTTGGATTATAGCAGTGAAACTTTTAACTGAAATAGGAAGCAAAAATTTTTTTTGAGTTCTGGTTTTGACTCTGTTGCTCACTAGCAAAATTATCGAGGCTAAGTCCTTATCTGAAGAATGTCTTCCTCCTATAAATATTTATTGAGTATTTATCATGTGTCAGTCATTATTCAAAGTGCTTAAAAAGCCAGGCACGTTAGTGCACACCTGCAATTCCAGTCCTTGGGAGGCTAAGACAAGAGGATTGCAGGTTCAAGGCCAGCCTCAGCAACTTAGTGAGACCATGTTTTGAAATAAAAAGTAATAAGGGCTGGTGGTGTAGCTTAATAGGAGAGCCCCCCGGAGTTCAATCCCCAGAACCAGTAAATTAATTAATGAATTAGTTAATTAATTAAAAGGGCCAGGGGTGTAGCTCAGAGGTAGAGCACCTTTGGTTCAATCTCCAAGTACCACATGTACTTGAAAAGTCACTTAGAATATATCAGCAGAAACCAAGACCCCTGTCCTCAGGAAGCTTACATTCTAGAAGACTCAGACAATGAAAACCACATGCAATAGGCTGGACAATGACATCATATGTTCATAGGTGGTGACTTTCTTGCCATGGGGAAGGTTAGGACTGTTTTGTGTCAAACACCACATGGGTATTTCCTATGCACCTTCCTGCATTGCACAGAGCGGTGGAAGCAGGCAAATGTACTTTTAAAAAGTCATGGCTCAGTCTGGCGTGGTGGTGCAAGATTGTAATCCCAGCATTTAGGAGGCTGAGACAGGAGGATCGCGGTTCACAGACAACCTCAGCTACTTAGTGAGGCCCTTTGCAACTCAGTGTGATCCTGTCTCAAAATAAAGGATAAAAAATAAGGCTGGAGGTGTAGCTCAGAGGTCGAATGCCTCTGGGTTCCATCCCTAGTTCCGCTGGGGGGGGGGGCGGAGATATGGCTCTAGCAGGGTGTTTTGGCACAGAATTGTAATTGCAATGTTTGGGAGGCTGAGACAGGAGGATCACAGGTTCACAGCCAGCCTCCACAACTTAGTAAAACCTTGTTTCAAAATAAAAAAAATAAATAAAATAGGGCTGGGAGTGTAGCTCAGAGGTAGAACACACACGCACACACATACGCGCGCGCATACACACACACACACACACACACACACACACACACACACACACGACTCTTGATACCTTCCTAGCATTTTCCTAACTTTACAGATAAGAAAAGGGAAGTTCAGAAAGTTTAGGAAACTTATCTCTGGTCATATAAATGGTAAATTTCAAAGCCAGGATTTGATTCTCAAGTACATCAAATTCCTCTGTCCCTACAATTTTTTTTCTAAGTACCCTTTAATTTAGCTAGGAAATCAAATGTATATATGAGACGGAGTCATTTTAAGGCACTAAGCATGGTGGTTAGGAGCTGAAGCTTGGCATTCAGGGGCCAAGGCCCAGCTCTGCCGCATCACAGTCATGTGACCATTGGCAAATTCCTTAACAAATTTCCTTCCTTCCTTCCTTTCTTCTTTCTATTCTTTCTTCCTTCTTTTTTTCTTTCCTCCTTCCTTCCTACCCTCCCTCCTATCTTCCTTCTTTCTTTCTCCTTTCTTTGTTTCTCTTTCTATCTTTCTATCTTTATTTCTTAGATTAAACCCAGTGGTATTCTACCAAAGAGCTGCATCCCAGCCCTTTTAATTTTGAAACAAGGTCTTGCTAAATTATTGCATTCTGGCCTCAAACCTGTGATTCTTCTGTCTCAGCCAAATTTCTTAATTTTCTAATCTGTTTCCTTTGTTGTAAAATATGGGTAATATTAGTACCCCAGCATAAAGTTGTTGGGATGATCCAATGGAAAAAAATATATATATAATACATACATACATATATATGTATATATATAAATTGCTTAGTATAGACTCTCTTCAATAATTGCTAATACATTTGCAAGTTTTCTCATACATTTCTCATTTCTGTGTGTGGGGGGTGTGGGGGGTGTGGGGGGTGTTTGTGTTTTACTGGGGATTAAACCCTGGGGTGCTCTACCTCTGAGTTACACCCCTAGCCCTTATTTAATTTCAAAACAAGGTCTTGCTAAATTGCTGATGCTGGTCTTGATCCTGTGATCCTCCTGTCTCAGTTCCCAAGTACTGGGATTACAGGTGTGCACCCCCAGGCCCAGATCATCCTCTATATGTTCCTTTAAAGTGGACACACACGTAAAGGCATCTGTGGAAGGCTGAGAAGGAGGCGAAAAGTACTGGTCCTGAGCACCTCTGAGATGGGAACTCGGGAGCTGGGAGAAGAGGAGGATTTTTTTTCTTATTTCAATTATGTGTATTCCCAATTTCCATTTAAGTGCTAGGCCATGTAATATTACCTAATCAAGTAAGCAACTATATAACCTTAAAGAAACACTGCTGTTGTTGTAAGAAGTGTGGACTAAGGAAGCCATTAGTGAGGTGCACCCACCTGCAGCACATTTCTTGGAGTAGACGACTTGAATGGGACCCTGAAGCAGGGATGAAATTTTGTTGAAAGAATAAAGAACTGGGAGGCATTTCAAGTAAAGCTTCTTACAAAGCAGAGCACAAAGGTGGGGATGGGTAGCCAGTGCGTGCAGTCCACCCAAAGACAGCCTTGCTGTGGACACCACTGATCCAGGCAATAGTAACTTTAGGGTGAGAAAGAGGCTGTAGGTGAGAAACTGGCAAACACACTTCACCTCAAACACAGAGATGGAGAAAGAACCATTCTGGAGAAAGATTGCCGGTTGAGGGCAATTCCATGAGCCCTGCTGCCAGAATTATTCTGGTTCATCAATCCAAGTTGAGCTGGAGGAGCCTCTGACATCCCCTTCTCTCCACCTGCAGGTCAGCTGCCTCCAATCCCGAGGTCGCACTCATCAAGGCTGCGCAATCCCAGGGACAGCAGGATCTGCTTCATCCTGCGGATTCGGGAGCAAGAAACCCCTCAGGCATCTAAACAGTAACAATGACCCACCATTAAACTCACTTCGAGAAGAGCAGAAGGAGAGGTTTGTGTGAGAAGAATCCAGGAGCACCTGCTGATGTGCTGTGGGGATGCTGACCATTGCGAGCTCTGCCCATTGGGCTATAGAAAAAAATCTCTCCCTCCCCCGAGATGGGTAGATGTGCACACAGTAGCCGCTCAGGCAGGAGTCCATGCATGGGCTTAGAATGAAAAGAATTTGGACTGTGGAGCCAGACAGACCCAGGTTTGAATGGTTATTCTGCCACTGCTTGGCAGTATGTATTTAAATCTCTGAGCCTCAGTTTTCTTGTCTGCAGAATGGAGCTAATAGCTACACGGGGCTTTTAAGAGGATAAAATGTAAAATTGTTTGAAAAATACAAGCTAGGCCTTCTATCTCTTCCTCCCTCCTTCTTTCCTTTCTTCCTTTCTACTTCCTTCCTTCCTCTCTCCCTCCCTTCCTTCCTAATTCTTTCTTTTCTTTGGTACTGGGGATTGAACCCAGGGGCACTCTACCTCTGAACTATATCCCAGCCCTATTATATTTTGAAATAAGAGTCCCACTAAGTTTCTGAGAGTCTCAACTAAATTGTTGAGGCTGCAATTCTCCTGTTCCAGCCTCCCAAGTACTGGGGTCATAGGTGTGTGTCACCATGCCCAGCCGTAGGTATTTTATAAAAAAGAGCAAGATGTGAAACCAAGAACAAGAAGAAGGAACCAATACAATGAAGGCTGTTCCCAAAATTCTCCTCAGCACAGGGCCTCAGAATCTGTGCTTCTTTCTTTAGCTCAGAACCCGGGGCGGGAAGTAGATACAGAGAAAGGCAGGAAGCCAGAGTCTCGCTTTTATACAAGAAAACTCACTCTAAATATTTTTCAGACAATGTTGCTCTCCTTCCTCAAACACTGGGGCCACCGGCATTATGCCAAGCAGCCAGCAGCCTGGCAGATATTTTAAACTGATTCTGAGATTGAACAACAGGCCATTTGCACCATATGCCACTGACACATTAATCTAGGCGAGGATGCGAGGCACCTGGGGAAATCCATGCTGAAATGCCACTTAGGCAGGGCGCACCAACTCCAGTGGCAGAAGTTCATCAAAGCAAACAGTGCGGGTGGCCAAGAGGAACCACGACGCTAAAGGAGGAATGAAGGGGAGGGGCAGGGTCCAAAGCTTGAAAGATACTTGAAGTTACAGATACTTTGCTCTGCTTCCAGACGAGCCTCAGAGTCCGGGAGACATCAAAGCTGGGCATTAACAAGCTGACACACGACTTTGCACCTATTATCTTATATGGCCATCAACCTCATGGCCCTTCTATCCATTGACAACTACTGGGCAACGCTCCAGCCCACCAGAATGACCTCCTTTATCCCTGCAGCTTCACTGTAAAAAGCCCAGGAAGGTGGCTGCCAGATGACTCTACTAGAAGCCCTAGTGTCAGACTTTTTAGAATCAACTTGGTGGGCGTACTCTGGGCCTTTGGTCTCCTCTTCTTTGCCCAGCCCTGTTCCTTGGTTACCATGAGCGGTAAGGAACTGTTGCATCCCAGCATGTGGACAGGCTCACAGCCAGCATGAGAAAAGGACTGAGCTCATGTTCGGCAAACAACTCCATTTCGTGGGTAGATCACACATCTGTTTTTCTGTGATACAACTACACTAATGATCCTTCCTTCCTTCCCTCCTTCCCTCTATCCCTCTTTCTCTCCCTCCCTCCCTTCCTTCTTTTCTTTGTACTTGGGATCGAACCCAGGGCATTCTACCTCTGAGCTATACCCCTAGCCTTTTTTATTTTTTGTTTTGAAACAGGGTCTCACTATGTTCCTGAAGCTGTCCTCAAACCTACAATCCTCCTTTCTCGGCCTTGCAAGTACTGGAATTACAGGTGTGCACCAACATGCCTGGCAATGATATTTTAAATTAAGAATAAAGCACTACTATGGCTTTCTGGGGGCGGGGGTCACATAGCAGGAAAACTGCAGGAGAAATCAAAGGAGCTCAGAATGAAATGGCCACTCACTTTTTTCATTGGACCAAATGATCTTCCCGGATTAAAAGGATCTTCTAATTTAGGGCATCTTAATAACCAAAGAGAATCACCGCCTTGATTATTATCTTCCAGGCAAATGTGGCTTTAAAAAACTCAGCTCTTCCTGTTAATGTTATTTTTCATAGTTAGAAGAATCTGAGAGATCATAAACATAAGCTATGCCACCAAAAAATATGGGTGCTTCCCCATATTCTTTATGGTAAGTATGGTTAGAGTTGCTGAGCTCTGGAGTTAGCTCTTGGTTCAAATTCGGGACTCTGTTCCTTAATCCTCCAATGATTACTGACAATATGCTCAACCTCCCTCAAGTCAGAGAAAGGAGACAGAAGGGCAGGGTTGGGTGACTATTTTAAAAGAGTTGTCAAGGAAGCTTTCTTCGATGACGTGAAATTTGAACAAGTGCCACGTGGTTGCAGGAGACGAGAACGTTTCAAGGAGAGAATGCCGCTCGTCCAGAGGTTCTGAGCAGGAGCAGGCCCGGTGTGTCAGCCTCGATGAGAAGGTGATCCTGCTGTGTCCATGGCTGGTCTCTACCCGCCAGAATGGCCATGCGCTCATGAACCAGTTGCACACTGCTCGAATGCCATGGGCAGAGGCTCACAGACACCCAGAGCCACTCTTGGTTGTTGATGCACTACTGAGTCTCTCAGGTGGATGCTCTTTAACATGAGTCTTAAAAAATCCTCATCTGTATGTCTGTCCTCGTTAGTCTATTCACATGCCTCATCCCCAAACATCCTTACAGAGAAAGTCTATATAACTGGACGTCCTCAAGCTGGTCATCCTTATGGGCCATTCAGAATGTGTCACAGAATTTTCTACCTAAGGAAGAGAGGAGGAAAACCCTACCCATCATTTTCTATCTTTTTTAGTCAAAGCTTGCTCCGAAGTGTGTGAATCCCCTTGAACAAATAGGTTTGCCTATTGGATTCAGGCTATTGGAGAAACTGAGGCTAGAAAACATAACAGACTCATGGTCTATCTGGAGACAAGACTCTTATCTAGTTATACCTGGGCAGAGCTGGCTGCTGTAGCAAAGTTTGGAATAGAAGGTAGGCTTGTGTGGGTATGAGGTGAAGCCTAAGAAGTGTCTGGTGCTCCTTCAAGGCCTGGAGCGTGGTCATGATTATAAAAAATTAAGCTGTATATTTCAGATGATAGGGTATTTTCAAATATGTGTGTGCCAATTGTATGGTGCGGCCAACAAAGGCAAAAGTTAACAAAGGAAGAGATCAATGGGATGAGAATTAGAAGGCAAAGAGAGGTGTGGTGCCTTGAGGTGTGGCTGGTGGGGAAGCTGAGGACTCTGAGCAGAGTCCCTCCAGGTTAAGAAAGCTGAATGGAGATGACCAGAAGAACAACTGGAGTCAGGGACTCCAGGAGACTTCTCGGAGCGGAGGGGTTCTTTTAGTTTAGATAGATTTTCTGTCCTGATCCCTCCTAGGTTGCCATCTTTGCTGTGATACAGAGTCCTAAGTACCCGGTTAAGTAAACATTCTTTGGAGTGAGATGGAACCTCGTTTTTTTGTTTTGTTTGTTTGTTTGTTTTTTTCCAGTACTGGGGATAGAACCCAGGGGCGTTCTACCTCTGAGCTACACCCTCAGCCCTATTTTTTTTATCCTTTATTTTGAAACAGGGTCTCACCGAGTTGCAAAGGGCCTCAATAAGTAGCTGAGGCTGTTTGCAAACTATGATCCTCCTGTCTCAGCCTCCCGAATGCTGGGATTACAAAAATGCACTGTCACGCCCGGCTTTTGAGATGGAACCTTTTTGAATCACGACTGTACTGCTTGTGCGAGTTCCTTAACCTCCTCTTTGTTTTTCTCAACTGTCAAATGAAGCTAATGACATTACCTACTTCATAAATTTATAATGAAGATTAAGTAATTTATATAAAATGCCTAAAGTAGGGCCTTGTACATGATTAGCCCTAGTAAGTGTTATGTTTTATTATTATAAGGGAAAGTGCAAACAGTGGCTTTAAAAAATGAAAGGAAACCTAACTAGAACAAAATAACAGTTGGAAGCATCGAATGGTTAAGAGAAAACAAACCGCAGTTCTATACAACACAGAGCAAGACCTTAAGGAAAGTTCTGAAAAAATATTCAGTGGTTCGAAAAAATCTCTCTCATATGTCTGAGGCATCTCACGGACACTTGCTTAACAAAAAATGCCTTTTAGCTCTCAAGCAAAGGAAAACCAATCAAAATATAATGGTCACATTGACATTACCAGAAAAAGCAGTGGAAAAAAACGAAACAAAACAAACAACAACAACCCTGTTGGTAGGCTCATCTCCTTTTGGAATCTAGTGCATATGGGTAGCTTGGGCCTATTCTCATTTCTCCAGTGTATGGCTGGATTAGTGAGGCAAATGCAATCTGCCTCCACATCAGAGGGAGAATATTTCCATGCAGGAAGGGCTACAGCTGTCACGATGACCCCCTTGCATCCTGAGAATAGACTGGTTTGCTATAGCCAAGCTTTTGGGGAGGGGAAAAAGACAGAACAAAACCTCTCTTCCTACCTGAACTGCCTAACAGGCTTCCTTTTGCTCAAACTTTTGCTCTAACAGAATAGTCGTGTCAAAGATTCCAGGCACCGAACAGGGCTGAGAAAATATCAAAGCATTTGGGCGTTGGTTTGACAAGTTATCCAAAATATCACCAAGAGTTCCCTTCTCGGTCTTCTGCCTTCAAGGTGCACTCTCTCTCTAATGCTAAAGTTCGCTGCGAATTTGCCTTGGCAATTAGCAGGAAGACATAAACGACCTTTGGCAATCATTAGCTCCTTAATCATCATCTGCCTTTCCTTTTTTCTCCAACAGATCCTGACCCACTTCATTTTTGTGTTATAAAACCCTTCCGTTATTTTCTAAGTTCAAAGGGTTCCTCCTTTATATTTTTCTTTTATTATGAAAGTAGTACTTATTAGGGAGAAATCAGTAAGATTAGAATGTTACAAAGTGAAAAGTAAAACTTTCTCTCTCCACTCCATCACCACCCACTCCATCCCGCCCCCTAGAGTTCACCATTGATAAGGGCTCATTGTGTATACTTCTAACTAAGTCCTTTTTGTCACAGAGGACTGTACACTCTTCACAGATCTCACAAATATATCCTTTCAGGCAATTTTTTTTGCAACTGACATTTTTAAACAATATTGAAAATACCTTTTCATGTGCGCATTATAGATTTGCCCCATTCTTTTTAATAAGTGCATAGTATTTTATTGTGTGTTCACTTATCTACCTAATCACCATACCAATGGGACACTTAAGATATTTCCATGTTTTTCTGTTACAAAGATGGTTTTGCTGAATCTGGTGGTGTGTATGCTTATATTACTAAAATCTGAATCAATTTACACTCCCATTAGCAGTGTATGAGAGTGACTGTTATCTCCTGCCTCCCAAGGGCCTCAAGTCTCCTGAGGAAGTGACCAAGGTTTGAGAATGAGGCAGACCTATTTCGGAATGATGGCTGTGCCATTCATTAGCCGTGGGACCCCTTTTAAGCCACAAAGCCCTTTGGGGCCTCAGTTTTCTCACCTATAAAATTTTAAAAAAGGAATACCTCCTGGGCAGTTTTGCTGTGATAATTAAGTGAAATAATGTGGGTGAAGAACTGAGTACAGTGCCTGGCAGACAGCGGCTGCGCGGGCCGAGCCATTTCCCAGAGCTGTAATTCCCGAACATGCCATTCTTGTTTACACCTGTTTCCCGCCGCTGCCTCCTCTTTCAAGAGCGGCCTTTTCTTATCCTTGTGGTGAAAATTCTCACAGCGAAACAAGAAGAAACACATTTGCTGGGGTTTTAGACTCACACCTCTTGCTATTTAATCTGTGTTTTCCCTGCTTGGCACCAGAGAGGGGCTAAAACTTCTCTGGAGCATCATTTCCAGGAATTTGGGCATCCTGTGTTCTCTGGTTCCAGAACTGCTAAGGTGACTTATCGTATTCTGTTTGTCTCTTTGTTTGAGAAGGATCTCCGTGTGTTGCCCAGGGTGGTCTCAAATCCCTGGGCTCAACTGATCCTCCTGCCTCAGCCTCCCAATAGCTGAGACTACAGACTCGTGCCACTGTGCGCAGCGCAGACTGCTTTTGTTTGTTTGTTTTTTGGTGGTACTGGGGTTCCTGGAAGCCCTTCTACCTCCTGGCTACACTCCCAGACCTATTTTTACATTTTTATTTGGAAACAGGGTCTCCTAAACCAGCGCGCGTGGCTGGCTTCGAACCTGCGCGATCCTCCTGTCTCCGCCTCCCAAGCGCGGGGATTACAAGCGTGCGCCACCACGCCCGGCTCTCAGACTGCTTTTGAATCACTTTGTGCAAATGCATCAACCCTAAAAGGTTACAGAGAATTGAGTGAAGAAGCAACTTCTCAGCTAGACGTGATGGCACACGCTTATAATCCCCAGCATTCGGGAGGCTGAGACAGGAGGATGGAGGGTCAGGAACAGCCTGAGCTACTTAGTGAGGTCCTCTGCAACTCAGTGAGACACTGTTTCAAAATAAAAAGAATAAAAAATAAGCTGGAGGATGTAGCTCAGAGGTAGAAAGCCCCTGGGTTCCATCCCCAGTACCTAAAAACGTAACTTCTCTGGGTTATAGAGAGATAGACAAGATTCTCCGTCAGAAAAGATTCCTGAAGGATTTTCATAGTGGACTATAAATGAGCCCTACCCCTCCTACCACCTCCCCTCATACTTCTGGTCACCTACAGAAAATATTGGGAAATAACTGGCAACTTCTATTCATTCTCAACCTATGTAAATTCAAATTGTAGGCCGGGTGTGGTGGTGCACACTTATTATCCCAACATTTGGGAGGCTAAGACAGGAGGATTGCACAGGTTCAAAGCCAGCCTCAGCTACTTATTGGGGCCCTTTGTAACTCAGTGAGACCCTGTTTCAAAATAAAGAATAATAAAAAAATATAGGGCTGGGAGTGTGCTTGGAGGTAAATTGTCCCTGGGTTCTATCCCCAGTACCAAAAAAAAAAAAAAAAGAGAATAAAAATAAAAAGAAAGAAAGAACAGTTCAAAATGTAGTAATTCAGTTATTGAGTAATGTTTATATTACAGTATATACTTTCTCTGTATGTATATAATCCAATACCTTTATGTTTTCTAAGAGTTCCTGGCCTGAAGCATTAAAAACTAGGGGATTCTGCTTAGGTGAGTCACTTCTCAGAAGCTCAACTCCACTTTGATAATCTGATTTTTGTTTTGTTTGCTTTACTGCTGGGGATTGAATTTAGGGCCTCATGCATGTTCAGCACACACCCAACCACTGAGCCACATCCCAGCCTGCAGTTATTTTTTCATTAAGATCTCGAAGAAATAAAGGCAAGACTGCTTCAACCTAATCCATTAACTTCCAGGAAAGGACTGTTCCTAGTGAGAAGGGGAGGGAAGCGGACACGTTCAAAGCCGCCACGTCTCGTGTTCGTTCTTCGTGGATCTTCCCTAGTAGCTGGAAAGTAATTCAGCTCCCAAAGCTCAGCGGCTTCATGTTGTGGAGAACAAGATGCGAAGCTCTCTGTAGCAAGACCACCTTAACCCTACCCAGTGCGAAGAGCCGTGTGAGCTTTGCCTGCAAGAAGATTTTAGTTTGGGCCTGAAAAGCCAGTATCAGATCATTTGAATTTATTTTCCACTTCAGTTTGCCCATCTGCTCCAGGAAATCTGCTTTAAATACATTTCATCAGAAGCTTTCCACAGGCACCAAGTTACCTAGCATCTCCAAGTTTCCTTTAGTAAGTTGTTTCTAACATAAAGAGCGTTCACAAGTTGGGGAGGAGGTGCTTGTAGCCTTCCGAGTTTATGAAGCAAGAATTAAATATTGAAACTGCCATTCTTGCTTTGCATTAATATAGAACCTATTAAATTACCTAGAGTCTTGGGGGCTATATTTCTGAAGAGAAAAATTTTAATTAACCTACATGACCATAAACTTAAATGAAATAGTTCTGTTTAATTTGCAGTAACCAATTCGAGTGCAGTGCTGCTCAGCTCTAATTTAGGATCTTTAACAAAATCTAAATTAGTGCTTTATATTTGGGACCTGTATTATTATGTCAAAAAGATTTGGTATTTCTGGCTTTGGCAAATCCATGTCCCTTGGCTCTGTTGTGAGGATGTGGACTTAGACCTATATATAGTTCAAGAAGGTGGGGTAAGCATGTGCAGAAACAGCACTATTCTCCAAGTGTGTAGAAACGATGGATAAAATATTAATATTATTTATATATGTAAGTCGGGAATGGTGGCGCACACTTGTAATCCCCGCGCTTGGGAGGCAGAGACAGGAGGATCACGCAGGTTCGAAGCCAGCCTCAGCTACTGAGTGAGGCTCTCAGCAACTTAGTGAGACCCTGTTTCCAAATAAAATATAAAATAGGTCTGGGAGTATAGCCCGGGGGTTGAAAGCCCCTGAGTTCCACCCCTAGTACCACACACAAAATAATTGTTATATATGTACATATAAATACATGGCCACAATATAAAAATGAAAAAATATATAGATCAGGGATGAAAAGGAAAACCAGTGGATAGCAAGGGCTGAAGCTGAATGGACCATTCCAGAGAGAGTCAAGAATGAATAAGGGTTGGAGTCTTAAGAGTAATGTGGAAACCGGACCCAGTAAGACGCTGGGTTCTGGGCGGGGGTCGCGGGCTGGGCACGCCAGATGGGGCCCGGGTCGCAGGACTCTGGGCCCCAGGCCGAACTGCGAGTAGCACGCCAGACCCCTGGAGAAACCAGGCCCAGTAAGACGCTGGGTTCTGGGCGGGGGTTGCGGGCTGGGCACGCCAGCTGGGGCCCGGGTCGCGGGACTCTGGGCCCCGGGCCGAACTGCGAGTAGCACGCCAGACCCCTGGAGAAACTGGGCCCAGTAAGACGCTGGGTTCTGGGCGGGGGTCGCGCGCGGCGCACAAAAGCCGGGGCCCGGGTCGCGGGACCCTGGGCCCCGGGCCGAACTGCGCGTAGCACGCCAGACCCTTGGAGAAACCAGGCCCAGTAAGACGCTGGGTTCTGGGTGGGGGTCGCAGGCGGGGCACGCCAGATGGGGCCCGGGTCAGGATAAGAGCCTGCCGAGGGGTTAGGCCGGTGCTGGGGCCAGCGAGGCCGGCATCGGAGCCTGCCGTGAGGCAAGGCCGGTACTGGGGCCTCCGAGGCCAGGACAAGAGCCTGCAGAGGGGTTAGGCCGGTGCTGGGGCCAGCGAGGCCGGCATCGGAGCCTGCCATGAGGCAAGGCTGGTACTGGGGCCTCCGAGGCCAGGATAAGAGGCTGCTGAGGGGTTAGGCCGGTGCTGGGGCCAGCGAGGCCGGCATCGGAGCCTGCCTTGATGCATGACCAGTGCTGGGGCCTCCAAATCCGGGATCGGAGCCTGCCAAGGGGTTAGGCCGGTGCTGGGGCCAGCGAGGCCTGCATCGTAGCCTGCCTTGAGGCAAGGCCGGTACTGGGGCCTCTGAGGCCAGGATAAGAGCCTGCCGAGGGGTTAGGCCGGTGCTGGGGCCAGCGAGGCCGGCATCGGAGCCTGCCGTGAGGCATGACCAGTGCTGGGGCCTCCGAGGCCGGGATAAGAGCCTGCCGAGGGGTTAGGCCGGTGCTGGGGCCAGCGAGGCCGGCATCGGAGCCTGCCGTGAAGCATGACCAGTGCTGGGGCCTCCGAGGCCGGGATCGGAGCCTGCCGAGGGGTTAGGCCGGTGCTGGGGCCAGTGAGGCCGGCATCGGAGCCTGCCGTGAGGCAAGGCCGGTACTGAGGCCTCGAGGCCAGGATAAGAGCCTGCCGAGGGGTTAGGCCGGTGCTGGGGCCAGCGAGGCCGGCATCGGAGCCTGCCGTGAGGCAAGGCCGGTACTGGGGCCTCCGAGGCCAGGATAAGAGCCTGCCGAGGGGTTAGGCCGGTGCTGGGGCCAGCGAGGCTGGCATCGGAGCCTGCCTTGAGGCATGACCAGTGCTGGGGCCTCCGAGGCCGGGATCGGAGCCTGCCGACGGCTTAGGCCGGTGCTGGGGCCAGTGAGGCCGGCATCGGAGCCTCCCTTGAGGCAAGGCCAGTACTGGGGCCTCGAGGCCAGGTTAAGAGCCTGCTGAGGGGTTAGGCCGGTGCTAGGGCCAGCAAGGCCGGCATCGGAGCCTGCCGTGAGGCAAGGCCGGTACTGGGGCCTCCGAGGCCAGGATAAGAGCCTGCCGAGGGGTTAGGCCGGTGCTGGGGCCAGCGAGGCTGGCATCGGAGCCTGCCGTGAGGCATGACCAGTGCTGGGGCCTCCGAGGCCGGGATCGGAGCCTGCCGAGGGGTTAGGCCGGTGCTGGGGCCAGTGAGGCCGGCATTGGAGCCTGCCATGAGGCAAGGCCGGTACTGAGGCCTCGAGGCCAGGATAAGAGCCTGCCGAGGGGTTAGACCGGTGCTGGAGCCAGCGAGGCTGGCATCGGAGCCTGCCGTGAGGCATGACCAGTGCTGGGACCTCCGAGGCCGAGATCGGAGCCTGCCGAGGGGTTAGGCTGGTGCTGGGGCCAGTGAGGCCGGCATCGGAGCCTGCCGTGAGGCAAGGCCGGTACTGAGGCCTCGAGGCCAGGATAAGAGCCTGCCGAGGGGTTAGGCCGGTGCTGGGGCCAGCGAGGCCGGCATCGGAGCCTGCCGTGAGGCAAGGCCGGTACTGGGGCCTCCGAGGCCAGGATAAGAGCCTGTCGAGGGGTTAGGCCGGTGCTGGGGCCAGCGAGGCCGGCATCGGAGCCTGCCGTGAGGCATTACCAGTGTTGGGGCCTCCGAGGCTGGGATCAGAGCCTGCCGAGGGGTTAGGCTGGTGCTGGGGCCAGCGAGGCCGGCATCGGAGCCTGCCTTGAGGCAAGGCCGGTACTGGGGCCTCCAAATCTGTGATCGGAGCCTGCCAAGGGGTTAGGCTGGTGCTGGGGCCAGCGAGGCCGGCATCGGAGCCTGCCTTGAGGCAAGGCCGGTACTGGGGCCTCTGAGGCCAGGATAAGAGCCTGCCGAGGGGTTAGGCCGGTGCTGGGGCCAGCGAGGCCGGCATTGGAGCCTGCCTTGAGGCATGACCAGTGCTGGGGTCTCCGAGGATGGGATCGGAGCCTGCCGAGGGGTTTGGCTGGTGCTGGGGCCAACGAGGCCGGCATTGGAGCCTGCCATGAGGCTAGGCTGGTTTCTGGCCTCCGAGGCCGGGATTGGAATCCTGCCAAGGGGTTAGACTGGTGCAGGGGCCAATGGCCAGCATCGGAGCCTGGCGTGAGGCAAGTTCACTCCTGCGGCCTCCAAGGCCGGGACCAAAGCCAGCTTAGGGGTTAGACCGGTTCAGGGGCCAGCGAGACCAGAACTGGGGCCTCCCATGAGGCAAGGCCGCTGCTTGAGCCAGCGAGGTCTGGATCAGTCCACTGAGTAGCCAGGCCAGTACTGGGACCATCAAGAGTGGGATTGGTACTTGCAACGCAGCATGCACAGAGAAATATCGCAGAAAATATAAATCAGACGCTTCTCTTAATCAGCAATAACTAGGAGGAAAAGGGCAACAGGAAGAGGTTGAGCTATAGAAAGGGCCCTATAGTGAAGCAACTAATGTGACCAATCAGAGGGTATGTAATACTGGAGGACGGAGCCTCTTTAAAACGCAGGAGGTACATAAACAAATGTATCAAAGTAAATCACCAAAGAAGTGTGGGATGGAGGGAGGGGGAGGGAATGGGATGGGGGCTGGAGGAGGGCTAATTGGATGATGTGTGCTTGTATATCCTCTCAAGTCTTGTACTCCAATGTGATTGATATATGACTACAATGCACCAATTTAAAAAATAAATAAATTAAAAAAAATAAAGAATAAAAAAAAAAAAAGAGTAATGTGGGCATAGGCTCTTACCACCCCCCACCCCTGCATTTGGCAGGCAACTGGCATTGGTCTGTCCCAGGAGTCCCATTTTGAAACAAGAAGCCCAAAGCTCTTTACTTGTTTGCCAACAGGAACAAAAATTGCTTTGCCCATCACCCAAGGTTGCAACCAGAAACGTATTATTTGCTACTGAATGATTATTTATGATCGAGGATGAAATAATCATTTTTAGACAGACAAGGACTCTGAAAATTGACAGCCTGCAGATTCCTACAAATCTAAAAAAGCAGCTAGTGTAATTAATATTAACTGAGGCAATATGACTGATGATTTTTGTGCTAAAAACAAGTTGGAGCCGGGCGAGGTGGTGCACGCTGGGAATCCCCGCGCTTGGGAGGCAGAGACAGGAGGATCGCGCAGGTTCGAAGCCAGCCGCGCACGCTGGCTTAGGAGACCCTTGTTTCCAAATAAAAATGTAAAAATAGGTCTGGGAGTGTAGCCCGGAGGTAGAAGGGCTTCCAGGAACCCCAGTACCACCAAAACAACAACAAAAAAACAAGTTGGAACTAAAATTCTAGATTATTGCATAAGCATTAGCTGGAAGGGTGGGTGATCTGGGGGACAGTTCTACGGGTTTTTTATCTTGTTCAGAAGGATCAGATGATCGGATTAATGTAGATACTTTTGAAAGTAAGTATGAATATAAATACATATGTAGAACTGTAAAGAGCATGAGCTGTGTTTCTGATTGAGGTCGTGAAGTCTAGGTTACCAGCACATATGAAGGATATAAAAGATTTAGAAAATACTGAGTCAAATAATTTTCCAATGGCTACAAAATGTAGAAATAGGAGATAGAACAGTGACTTTAGTCCTACAGGAAAATGAAGTTTCCAGCAACACCGCAGCCCTTGAGCTAACAGAACGGAAAAGTCTACGGCAAGGGCGTGGTCGGCTTCAGTGACTTGAGGCAGCTTCATCATTCAGAGTCAAACATACCTGTTGGCAGTTTGTCAAAGACAGCAGCTCTCATACTTTACAGTCTCAATGCCTCTCTACACTCCTAAAAATTATTGAGGACTCCGTAAAGCTCTTTGCAGATTTGTGTGAGTTTATCTATCTATCTATCTATCTATCTATCTATCTATCATCTATCTATCTTTCTATCATCATCATCACCATCTATCTTACTGTAAATTAAAACTGAGATAAATTTATAACTCAACACAACACTCCTCTTCCCCATGATCCATGGGGTATGCATCCCAAGACCCGTAGTGGATGCCTGAAATCTTGTATAACTTAACGCTTTTTCCGTCTTAACTAAGCACTTATGCTCTGTGGCCGTAACTTTTCCAGTTTGAGGTGCAGTAGCAAACTTGGCAGAAGTTTCTCTTTTCTTCTTCACAGCTTCATGGATGAAGGGTTTGTTCTTGCTATGATCTTAGCAACCTCAATATACAATGTTTTTTCTTCCCTCGATAGGACAAGGACTTCCATGTTTTCATGTACAGGAAACACTTTAAAGTGTTTATCTTTGGCATGTCTGAATCGCCAGCACCATTGCTCTTGCCCTTTTTGGAACTCACAGAACTCATGGCCAGAAACACACCTGAACTTGTTTGGACCATCTTTGGTAGACTTGTTTTGTTTTATAATTTGAATTTTAAATAGGTATGTGTGTCTTCTTTCCTCAATTTGTTCAGAATTTCTAGAGGGCAAGCCTCAAATATTCTAGCTCTGTATTTTTTGGGCTTTTTTTTTTTTTTGTTGTTGTTTGTTTGTTTTTGCGGGTCTGGGATGGGACCCAGGGGCATTCGACCTCCGAGCTACACCCCCTGCCCAATTTTTTTTCTTTGTTTTGAAACAGGGTCTCACTGAGTTGCAGAGGGCCTCACTAAGTAGCTGAGGCTGTCCAAGAACCGCGATCTTCCGGTCTCAGCCTCCTGAATGCTGGGATTACAAGCGTGCGCCACCACGCCCAGCTAGCTCTGTCTTCTTAAAGGAATTAATGTGGTATAATCTGGAGTCAACTAATAATTAATATAATGGCTCTGAATTTTTTCTTGGTACTAGGGACTGAACCCAGGGGCATTCTGAAACACACACACCTCCTACCCTTTAATTTTCAATTTTGAACCAGGGTCTCCCTAAGTTGCGCAAACCTGTCAGCATTGCTTTCTCAGCCTCCCAAGTACTGGGATCACAGGTGAGCACTGCAGCATCTGGCTTGTATTTACTTATTAGTTGTAATTGTACGGTTTACTCTGAAAATAACCTAGGAAGTTATTTTTATCATAGATCGACAAGGCAAAAGGAATCCAATTGAGTTTGTTCCCTTTCTGATACTGATGCTCAGTAACATTAGTATATAACCAGTCTCCAAGGCCAGACACATGGACTCATGGTCAGTTTTTCATTTCATACCTAACTGATCAATAAATCCCGTCAATTCTACCCTTGAACTGTTCCCTGGGGTGTTATTATCACTTCCTCAGTCAAGTTTCTGTCTTTCTTTTTCTATTTCTTTCTTTCTCTCTCTCCTTCCTTTTTTTCTTTCTTTTTTCTTATTGTCATACTAGGAATGGAACCCAGGGGCATTCTACCTCTGACCTATACCCCCAGCCCTATTTTATTTTTATTTAAAAAAAAAAGGGTCTCACTAAGTTGCTGAGGGCCTTGCTAAGTTGCTGAGGCTGGTTGTGAGCCTGTGATCTTCCTGCCCCAGCCTCCCACTGTACTGGGATTACAGGTGTGCACCACCAAACCTGACCACTCAAGTTTCTATTACTTCTTGTCTTTAAATAGGAGCAATCTCCTTATTGGATTCTCTGGGACTGACTTTGTATCTTTTCTCATCCCCCTCCATATGCCTCACAGTCACTGGAGTTATTTCCTCCCAAATAGATTCAATCATGATATTTTTCCTGTGTAAAATTCACCCATGCCAACCAACTTTTCTCTGATAGGTCCCAGAATACACAAGATTTTACTTAATGAATACAGTTGGCTAATGAAGAGCATATTACTCCACCGTATCACTACAACAAAATACCTGAAGCAGGTAACTTATAATGGGAAAAGGTTTATTTAGTTTACAGTTTTGTAGGCTGACAGTTCAAACAGCATAGTGCAGGCTTGGTGCATCACCTTATATCTGATAGTAATGGTAGCTGTACATGAGAAAGCAAGTGATTACCTTTTCAAGAAGGAGTGGAGAGAGCGAGAGAGAGAGAGAAGTTAAACTTGAGCTTTTCATAAAAACTACCTAGGAGTCCCAATAGAGCTACCTTCTAAGCACGCCCAAATGACCTAAGGACCTCCCACTAGGTCCAGTCTCTCAAAGGTCCCACCATCTCCCAATAGCGCCACCCTACAGACCAAGCCTTCAGTCAACACGGATTCCTCAGAGACAGTACCCATATTTAAACCATTGCAAAGGGTCTTTAAATAGCTGCTCTGTTCTAATGGGTCCCCAAGCCCACATTCAGGATAAAGCTACTTAATTATTTTGTCAAAAGGCTGAGTTTACCTGGGATGTACAGGTAACTTGACAGAAAACAGTTCTGGAATTCTTCAAGGCGGCTGGAAGAGCGGTCTGTTCAGGACCAGACACACTTGTTTCCTTTCCCTCAACTCTCTGTGTGTTAACTGTCTCTGGAGGCACCCCCATGAGAGGTGTACCTGTGGCCTTCGAGCCCCCCTCTCCATGGAAAACATTTGGCAAGGTCTTGTTTTGTTTGGTTTTGATTTTTGGTATTAGGGATGGAATCCATGGGCATTCTACCTCTGAGCCATGTCCCCAGCCTTATTTTATATTTTGAAACAGAATCTCACTAAGTTGCTGAAGTTGGCCTCAAACCTGTGATTCTTCTGTCTTAGCCTCCAGAGTACTGGGATTACAAGTGTGTACCACTATGCCCGGCAACATTTGGCAATGTTCAGAGACATTTTTGGTTGTCCCAACTGGGGGTACAGAAGCCACTGGGTGCTAAATATCCTAAGATGTATAGGATACATCAACCTAACAAAGGATTTTTTTCTTAACCTAACAAAGGATTATCTGGCCCAAACTGTCAATACGGAAGGTTGAGAAACCCTGAGGTATGTAATTGTCTATGTAATTTTCCCAAGTATTTGCCACCCCAGTTCACTGCGCAGTTTGAGTCAGTCTGTCATATGCCTACAGAGTAAAGTGTAGGCTCTCAGACGTGGTGTCCTACGCCCTCTCACACTGGTCCCTGCTCTGGCCAGCTTCATCATTCTTTACCCACTGTCGTGTGCTTGCATACACTAATACCGATTTCTGACTGCTCTCCAAACAGCCACACTCTCTCGTGTCTTTATGTAAACACCTCCCTCATTAGACTCCCCTGGTTTGTTTTTGTTTGCTTGTTTGTTTGTTTGGAGTACTGGGAATTGAACCCAGGGCTGTGCACATGCTAGGCACAGCACTCTACTGCTGAGCTACATCCCTGACCCTTTATATTTCATTTTGAGACATGACCTGGCCAAGTTGCCCAGGCTGGCCTTGAACTTTTGATCTTCCTGCTTCGGTTTCCTGAGTAGCTGGCATTACAGGTGTGTGCACCATGCCCAGCACAGACTATTCTCTCTTCTAGTTCACCCAGCTAATTTGTGTTTATCCTTAAAGACTCAGATCAACTACAATCTTCCCTAACACCCTACTCCTCAAACACACACTTGTCCCTCAAATAGATTATTCATGCCTCTTTTATAGTATTTGTCTACCTCTCCCTCTGCACTGTATGGTTTTAAATGTTTCATATTAATTTGTATTGACAGTAATCAGCGCTGGGACTAGCACATTATAAGTGCTCAAAAATTATCAAATGTATATATGTATGCACTTGTATGTATATACACATGTATGTGAATGCGTACACATGGACCCGGGCACACACATACACACACATTTGTAACAGAAAAAGCCTTTTTGAATAGAAATTTTAACACCATTACTAAGAAAGATTACTCTTTCCAGACACTTGAATGGAATGGTGTTCCAGGGATAAGAATTTATTTATTTATTTATTTATTTATTTATTTATTTATTTATTTTTGGTGGTACTGGGGATGGAACCCAGAGGCATTCTACCTCTGAGATACACCCCCAGCCCTATTTTTGATTCTTTATTTTGAAACAGGGTCTCACTGAGTTGCAGAGGGCCTCACTAAGTAGCTGAGGCTGTCCAAGAACCGCGATCCTCTGGTCTCAGCCTCCTGAATGCTGGGATTATAAGCGTGTGCCATCACGCCCGGTTTAGGAATGTAAAATAAGATTCAAAGATTAAAAAAACATGTTTAGTAGAAACATTAGTGGAGGGGTAATAGTAGTAATAGCAAGAGAAGTAGTAGAAGAAGTAGGAGCAGCAGCTGTGCTGGGACTCAACTTCATTTCCTGACCCTGATTTCAGTCCTCTTTGAAAATCCTGTTTTATTTGAGTCTTGTGCTTGTCCCCATTGTGTTCTGTGGTGGTCACTTGTGTGGCTTGAGACTTATGCAATGGCCCTTTCTTTGAAGAGTGAGAAGATCTAGCCGGGAGCAGTGGCACACACTTGCAATCCCTGTACTTGGGAGGCTGAGGCAGGAGGATCAGAGGTTCAAGGCCAGCTCCCGCAACTTAGCATGGCTCTTGGTATCTTAAAGAGACCCTGTTTCAAAATAAAAAGTAAAATAGGAGTAGGGGTGTAGCTCATAGGTAGAATGTCCCTGGGTTTGTTCTCCAGTAAAACACACACATGCACTCACGTGCGCGTGCGCACACACACACATCACACACACACACACACACACACACTGGAAAATCTGACTAATAACCAGACGTGTGTGTGTGTGTGTGTGTGTGTGTGTGTGTGTGTAACTGAGGATTGAACCCAGGGGCATTCTACCTCTGTGCTATACCACCAGCTGTGTTTTATTTTATATTTTGAAACAGAGTTTCACTAAATTGCTGAGGGCCTCACTGTAAGTTGCTGAGGCTGGACAAGAACCCGTGATTCTCCTGTCTTGGCCTTCCAAGTACTTGGATTACAAGCATGCGCCACCACACCTGGCTATACCAGGGCATTTTACAAAGTAGATTTGAGCTCTATGGATTTTGCAGTCTTTACTCTGAAAATGGAACTGTGAGGATGCTGTGAAAACAGTAGGAAGACTCAGAAATCCGAATTTACCTAAGACAGTGCCAGGTTGTGCCTATTTTTCCAAGTTAATTATTAATATCTTCCTTTCCCTCTAAAGACTCTAATAGTTCAGACGACAAACTGTGTGATCACTCTGCATATAACGTTCATGACTTTTCATTGTAGCCATTTAACTGAGACCAAATTGCAGACCCCAGACAAACCATGTTCAAGTAGTAATTTTTAAAAAAGGGACCATTTGGCCGGGCGTGGTGACGCATGCTTGTAATCCCCGCACTTGGGAGGCAGAGACAGGAGGATCACGCAGGTTCGAAGCCAGCGGCGGCGCTGACTTAGGAGACCCTGTTTCCAAATAAAAATGTAAAAATAGGTCTGGGAGTGTAACCCGGAGGTAGAAGGGCTTCCAGGAACCCCAGTACCACCACACACACACAAAAAAAGGGACCGTTCCTTTTAAGTGATGTCTTGCCATTTTCATAGGCACATATAAACAGCCCATCAGCATTGTCCAAACAGGACCATTTATAAAGAATTGTCCTATTTCCCTGACTATCAGGAATGTGAAATCCACAGCATTCTTTCCTGCAGGACTCTGTCTTATATTTATTGTCTGTCCTTCCCAGAGCTTTCTGAAGACACGTGGGCAGCTGGAGGAGCCCAGTCTCTCTTTGCATAAAAGAATTTGTCACGGGGGTGTCCCCGGGTTTTTTCCAGGGTACAGACAGAAAAGTGGGTAAACAAGCAGTCCCCCAGCCCGCCTGCAGTTGGGGAGGGTCCAGAGAGTCCTATTTTGGCATCAGCTGCTCCACACCCCCAGATCAAATATCAGCCAGCAGGACCAACTGGTGCCTCCTGGAGGTCTTTAAAAATGACTTTTCCAGCTGTGAGAGGCTGTGCCATTGTTCTGCTATTTGGCCAACTCCTCTCAGGCCGGTCCACTGGCAGCAGCCACGCAGGGCAGCCAGAATGAACCAAATCAAAGGGTCCCCAGTAGAGCAGCCGCCCGGCCACCGTCCCTCCTCCCTCGGCTGTCTGATGTCAGCTCATCAAAGGCTCTGCATATGGCCCTGGACTTGCTCATCATTTACCTCACAGACCTCTAGAATTTTCACAAGTCAGAGGAGGCACCAGGAGAAAATTTGCGGCCCCTGAGGGTGCCCTAGGGGTGGTTAATAGGGAGGGAGGGTGACAAGAAGGGAGGAAGTTTAGTGCTCTGTGGTTCTCGATTGTTTGGCTAGCAGCCGGAGGTTGACCTTGAGCTTTCGTCTGCCACATGGCGGAGGCACCAGCCGGGCAGCACGTTCTGAAGGATCAGGAATAATGGAACTTGAAAATACAAATGGCTTTGATGAATACTTCTCCCCTGGCCCCTACCCCAGAGCTCTGTGTGCTGAAGAAACTGTTGTCAGTTTACAGCAGAAAGTCACTTACTTCTTGCTCTAAAGTTTATAAATATGGTTCTAGCACACGAGCATTGCAGAAACAGAGCCCATCCTGCAGAGGCCTCTGCCCACTATCCAAACCTTGCAAGCTCAATTTTCCTGGATAATAGGGAGGCCTGAAGTGCTGTGACTCCATCCCAGCTAAGGACAGTGGCCCAAGGACCACAACAGACAAAGAAGGGACTCTGCCTTTTATGACATGGAACATCTGGCGCTTAGAAAGTACAGACCCTGCAACTGTGGGCTTCCCTGACTGGCCCTGGGTCTGCAGCACGTGCTCCTGGTCTGCAGCATTGTTCTCTTCCAGTCCATGCAGGAGAACAGTGCACAGAGCTGGCGTGGAAGGGACGGGGTGCATTACAGGAGCTGCCACTGCTCAGCCTCACTGCACCGTCCACACACTGCTATCTCTCCTTCTAAAATGCAGCTTGGGAGAGAGTCGAGGGGGTCACCTTACCTCTAATACCATTCCTGCAAAACGTTTGTGTGTGTTTGGTCCTGGGGGATTGGACCCAAGGGCATTCTACCTCCGAGCTATACCCCCAGCCTGAATTTAATTTTATTTTGAAACTATGCTAGGTTGATGAGAGGGTCTTAGGTAGTCTTGCTCAGGCTGTCCTGGAACCTGCAATCCTCCTGTCTCAGCCTCCCAAATACTGGGATTACAGGTGTGGGCCACCACACCTAACTCTCGTTCCTAGATAACTTGATTAGGGCTCTCTGTAATGATCTGACAGATAGCTGACCACATAGGTTCATTCTTGACCTTAAATTCTGAGTCCCAGCACTTAGGGTGGTGTAACCAACATTTGAGAGAGAAAAAAATGCCTCCCCATTTCCCATATCTAAATTCTGATCACGGTGCTTGGCTAAATTTACCATCCCATTCGTTATGGGGTACGAAAGTAGGAAGGAAAAGTCTATATGTAACAAAATAAACAAGAATCTGGGCATAGTGGTGCATGCTTGTAATCCCAGTACTTGGGAGGCTGAGACATAAGGATCGCAGGTTCGGGGCCACCCTCAGCTACTTAGTGTGGGCCTCTGCAACTTAGTGAGACCCTATTTCAAAATAAAAAATGAAAAATAGGCCTGAAGGTGTAACTCGGAGGGTTCAATCCCCAGTACTGAAAAAAATGAAACAAAACAAGATAGAGTTGGTCTGTAAAAGTAAATGTGATTGTCATAATTTTTATTTCAGTATCTTCCAACGTTATCAAAATTGCGTTGTAAAGAAATATACAAACGTGAGTGGTTTTGCAATAGTTGTTTTATAAAATGTCCTATAAGGGTGGGGTGATTCCTTTTGTAGATTTGGTTGCCTGAGAAAAAGAAAGTGAACACACAAAAACAAAAAGCACAAGCTTTACCCAGTGGCAGTTGTTGAGACTCTGCTTCCAAGGGTCACGTTTGTACATATTGTTTGCCCTGCACTTGCTGCAAAGACAAATTTGAAGTGTGTGTCACTTAACAATAGGCTTTGGAAACGAAACCAGTTCAGAGCAAATTACAAAGGATGCGATACTCACATTTTCAACTGTAAGATATACAAACTGAATTAATTAGTAGAAACTATTATTAGATGCTGGGCATTTCACCATCCATTAACTGCTGTGTCCTCATAAACAAGCTCTGCCTAAAGAGGGCTTATTTATAGGCTGTTGCCGTTTGCATAAAGAAGAAATTAAACTGGAGTGTACAGATCGCATTCACCATTGCTTTTTAAATCTACATGTGTTTTCCAAATGCTCAAATTATTTGAACTGAACAGCAAGCTTAGGCGATGAGCTTGGATTTATACAGTTGTTCTTGAATGGTCTTTAAAAGCATCGTGTGATAATTTTTTTTAGAAAAGAAAAACTTGGTTATGGAGTCATAGACCATTGTCCTGGAGGAGAAGAAATCAGACTGTGTTTCTGTAAAGGTGGTTAACCCGCAGGCAGAAACAACTGCTTGGGACATTTTGCAAATTTCCATTTACGTTTGTTGATTCCATATTAAACTGAACAACCAGGCACATAGAAGGTAAAGCCCTCTTTTAATTAACCCTCTTGGTGTGGGCCCATGTGATTAAATATGACGGAGCTGCTCCTGGGGTTTCTGCTACTGAAAATACTAACAATAATCATTTGTTTTGTTTTTATATTTAAACACATTATTGCATAGCTTGGTGCAGAGATAATTACCAATTTTATCTCCTGTGTTTTTCTAATGTTCATTAATAACAATAAAGGGTTGTAGGTTAAAAACTCATTTAATTGCCTTTATGTTAATGACATTATGAATAGCCTTAGCTACAAGATTCTAATTCTGTCCAGTATCCTCTTTCTCGGTGGAGCCCCAGGAGGGCTGCTCATTTTATCAGCATTACTGATTCAGAGTTTTTCCTTGCAGGTGGGTTTTTGTACATAATCAGAATTAATGCACAACACATTTTGCAAGGAATGGAGTAGAAGCACTCAGAATAAGTAATTAACTAGAGCGCCCAAGGAAATATGCCCCGGCATTTTTTTAGCATATTCATAAAACATTAAGAACAGTCATAAACACAGTAGAAACAATTTCTTGGTAATGTGCTTTTAGACTATTTCCCAGCTCTTCCCCCCAACAAAGGGGAAATATTTTTTAAAAAATTAGAAATCCCAGGGATGCAAATAAAATGTTCCAAAGGTGCTGCTTTGGGATTAGATATGTGTCTGTGTGTTACACCCAAGCTTAGCAGGAATCTGGGAATGACACCCCTTCCTGTGCTTGTCCCCATCTCCACCACATAATTGATCGGATGGGGAAAGGACTGGATGTACTTGCAATATCTCAGAAGATATGATTACCCCCACTCTCAGTCTCCAGAATTAACTCTTCGCATGGAGAGGATGCCTGAGGATGAGGGAGAAGAAGCAAAGGACTGCTGCAGCGAGCGCCGTGGTCCACTCTGGTCCCGCACGGACCCATATGCTTCTTCCTTTAGGTCCTTCCTGGTGGTTGGTGGCTCTCAGCTGAACCACTCTCCTTGGCCCTTATCCTCAACCTCAGCCATCTGGTAGAAAAAGACTGGCCAATGGGGGAATTTAAAAGTTGAATCCCCCTCGAGCCGTCCTGGCACGAGAGTGCCCTGTGAAATTAGACGAAGTCCTTCTCCTGCACCCCACACTCCTTCTCACAGACGTTGTTTCATAAAGCATTTCTGCTAACTCTTCTGTGCAAAGCCGGGCGTGGTGTGGCACACCTGTCATCCCAGTACTTGGGAGGCTAAGACAGGAGGATGGCAGGTTCCAGGTTAGCCTTGGCAATTTAGTGAGGCCCTCAGCAACTTAACAAGACTCTGTTTCAAAATAAAAAATAAAAATGGACTGGGGGTTTAGCTCAGAAGTAGACAATCCTTGGGTTGAGTCTTCAGTAACCACCCACACTTCTGCACATTTCTGAGTTATTTTTCTGAGGGACCCTAACGTACAATGGACAGGTAAGCCATAGTGACCAGCTGGCCCATCTCCAAGCTGTCCAGTGGGTACTGAAGCAGCAGATACCCCCAGACTGTTTTGACCTTGGTGTCCTCTTGGGTACGTGAGGCATAGGGTGGTACCAGGGGTGGGGTGCAGGAACTGTCCTCCTGCATTGAGCCGCCATGACATGAACTAGGGTGTATGAAACTGTTTTCAAACTCACAGACTTAGTGTTAGATGGGTGAGTTCAAATACTGCCTGTACTTCTTGGATCAATTACTTATCATCATCGAAGCTCAGTTTCCTCACCTGAAGGGTGGTGGTGATGGTCGTACATTATGAATGCATTTATGGCAAGTGGAGGTGCAGGCATAGGTAATGATTTATGGTAGTTAGCATAGTGCCTGATCTGTAGTAACGCTCAATAGGATTAATAGCTCACTTTCCCCCTTCTCCGTCTTCATACCAGTTTTTCACATGGAGATTATGGCTCCAGTACTACAAATTATCTTTAATACCAGCAGATCATTTTCTTCAAGATTGAGATTTTAAATAGCCCTGCTTTGGGATCTCAGAAAGATATTTGTACATTCATATTCACAGAAGCATTATACACCACAGCTAAAATGTGGAAGAAACCCAAGTGTCCACTACCAGATGAATGGATAAGCAAAATATGGTGTACAATGGAACATTATTAATCCTTAAAAAGGAAGAAAACGCTAACTCATGCTACAGCATAGATGAACCTTGAGGACATTATGCTGTGAAATAAACTGTCACAGAAAGACAAATACTATATGATTCAATTTATATGTGGTACTTCAAGCATTCAAAATCAAAATTTTGAGACAGAAAATAGAATGGACGGGAAGGGAGAATGGGAACTTACTGTCTAAGGATTTGGAGTTTCTGCTTTACAAAATGAAGTGATGGAGATGAAGGGTGGTGGTGACGGTTGTACATTATGAATGCATTTAATACCACTGAACTGTATGTATAGTTGAAAGCAGTTAAGATGTCAAATTTTATTATATGTCATTTACCATAATTAAAAGACTTGGGGAAAAACTTCAAATATAATGAACATGCAATATTAAATCCTGATATTCTTAAGAGAGAGAGAGAGAGAAAAGAATACCTTTGGTTGTTTTTGGAGGTAAGTGTGCAATCCAAATGGGAGCCCACAGAGGAGGGGAGAAGGGTCCAGCACAGAGCTCCTGGCTAAGGGGAGAACCAGAACATGTGCAGATCCCTGGGGGTGGGGGGAGAGCAAGGCAGCCTTGGTTCTTCCAAATGCTGATAAGCAGGAGGCAATGCTATGAGTTTACTATGTACCTGGGTCCTTTCATGCATTAGCTTATTTAATTCTCATAACATCCTTAGTTAGGTAATGTTATTATGCCCATTTTATAGCTGAAGAGACTTAGGTAGGTTAAGTAAGTGTCCCTAGGAATACTGCCAATAAGTTGCTAGAAAATACCCTTGCCTTGAGCCTTAATATCAGAAACCCCAAGGGTTAAACTTGTTTAAGATTAACTCCAAAATCTGTATTTCCTGGCCAATGAGATGTTCTATTATTTTAATAAAGGTGTCAAAAAGTTCAAATCCCGCCCCAAGACTGTTTTATGGTGGTGTTGATATTTCACGGTGAAGTCAAAATGTCCTGCGGCTTTAACCACTAGAGACCTGGCTTTTCCTATGACATCATAACTTGAAAATACAGGTCCTCTCATCTTAAAATTAGAGAGGTGTACTTTGGAAGCCCAGTTTGGGACATGGATGTGATCAGTGTTCAAGTAATTTTGATGAAAGATACCGTACAAAAATCAAAGTCTGAGAATATTATTTCCTTGTAATACTATAAATTTATATGGCCCATAAAATATTATCAAATGCTTTTACATTTATTTAACATCACAGCAATGTGGTGGAGTCATATTAGAGCCCCATTTGCCTGATAGTAAGGCTTCATCTCTCTAAAGAACCTGCCCAAATGCCAAATATTCACTTGGCAACTGAGATGAGTCTAGACGCCTTTCTTTATATTTATACTTTTATTGGTGCATTGAAATTACATATCATCATGAGGCTCAAAGTGATACCAAAATACATGCCCTTGGAGGTTTTCCCTCCAGACCTCACCCAACCCTGGTCTCCTCCGTCCCTGTACATGTTAGTGAGCCTGGTAGTGATACCTTCATATATGAGCATAGCATTATTGGAACTGTTGCCTTCATCATTTCTCCTTTCTTCCCTCCCCACATCCCTCCCTCAATCCTCTTCCATAATTCTACTGGTCTCTCTCCTTCTTTATCTGAAGTCCCCCCCCTCCCTATTTTATCTCCAGCTTCCACATAGGGGAAAAAAAAACACAAAAAACCAGAACGCATCTTTTAGAACCTTTGCCACTTGATGTGTGTTTCTTGGGCCAGCAACATGAGCATTACTTGGGAGTTAGTAACTCGGACTTTGAGGTCTTACCCTGATCTACTGAATCAAAATGTCTTTTAACAAAATCTCACATAAAATTGTGTGCACATCAATTGTGAGAGCCTTGACCCAACTATGCAGCGCTAGAATCTAGACTGTCAACTCATGAGGGCAAGGCCTCATCTGACACCCCACCTCTCTATCCTCCCAATCTCATGTACTCAGGACAGATCACATCAACAACTGTGTCACTGGTACTTGAGTAGCTAGCTCCCGTCCCTCTCTCTGCCAACCATTTGGCATCTGTATCCACTCTTAGAGGAAGTAGCTTTCATTCCTATGTCCCCAAAGGTCCAGCATCAGCACAAAGGTCTTGGCCCTGTTCATTTGAAAAAGGTAGAGCCATCCTTAAAAGACATACTGAAGCTGGTGTTCTCAGTCCTCTTTCTCAGGCTGCAAAGCACGTGCCTGCAGGGAAGTGGGAACATGGCATTGTGTAACTATTTAAATGAAACAACATAATTGATGAGGAAAGGGCGATTTAAATCAAGTGCTACTAATTAAATGAGAAATAATGGGTCCTGCTGAGAAAGGATATGGTCGGAGGGAGAAAGAAAAACTTCCTGCCAGTAAAGACTAGCAGACAATGGGATAGTTTTCCTAGTGGGATAATTATGACTCCTGGAGTAGATTGTCCGAGGCAAGATGAGATAAGTACCAGGAAAGTATAATGTGCTTCCAACCCTATTATCAATGATGCTTTCAGACGCCAGCTCCGGGTCACAGATTTTGAATACACTAAATGCTTAATTCAGTGCTGCCCTTTCACCCCAAAGATCTCAGGGTAAGAGAAAAATGTGTGCACCAGTTCAATGCTCCCTGATTTAACTCTTCACTGAAATGCTCCAGGAATGAACGAGAGGAGGAAGTAAATAGTAACCCAGCTTTGTTTTTCTATCCACAAAGCGATTTCCATTTCAAACAGCTGTTAGAACAACAGTGTGGTCATCAAAAAGCTGTGAAGATCCTCCCCTCCCCTGCCTTATGTTTATCAAAATCACACTGAAAAAATATTTTAGAATCAAGAGACCAGTGGTGTGGAGGTGAAAGTCTCCTCTTCAGAAAATTAATGCACACTGAGGTTTCAGAAGGAGATTTATAAGCTGCTCTGTTGTTGTAAACAACCTGCCTTCTCATTAGTCAGACCCAGTTGATGGCTATGATAAAAATAAGACAATTTGAAACATCTACTTGCAGAGTATTTTTTGATTTTCCCATTTGTCTTTGCAAGATTTGGGGCTTAAGTGAAGAAAAATCTATAGAGAAGCAGAGAGTTCTCTAGTCACAGACGTAACAATGCTCTTACAAGCTCAGATTCTGGGGCAGAGACCTGGCTTTGAATCCACATGCACCCCACAGTCTTTAAGGCACCTCATCCAAGCATCCTGCTCCTCTAGAACTAGCGATCCCCACAAGATGTGGGTAACAAAAGAAATCACCTCTATGGTGCTTGAAGGAAAAGATGACAAATTTCCATTCCGTACCTGGCATCCACGTTGCCTGGCTGAGCTAAGCTCCAAGTAAATATTTCCTACTCTTGCTATGCAGGTGAATGGCTCCTATTTGGAATGTTATTTTTCCCCAATTTTACACATATTCATAGGATTGAGACAATGAGGTCTGAGAAAGGTTATCTGAAGCCTATTTCTTGCCTTCAATGAGCTTTCAACTTAATTGGGGAAAATGATACAGGGATATGAAACTATTAAGGGGAATGAAGAGAGAGCATGATGAAAGTCTAATGAAAGAAAAAGTGACCGAAACCAGATTTGTGGGGAAGGTCTGGAGCAGAGTGGAAAGGCGTCAGGGAGGAGTAAGCGGGACTGTGGGTAGGGCCCTGGGGGCACAGGTCCCCAGAAGAGAAGAGCAGTGAGCGGCTAGCAAGGCTATCCTAGCAGATCTGCCCCTGAACTCCCCTGATTACCCGGCAGGCAAATGGCAAATGTTCCCTGGGAGCACATATGGCTTCTTTTTATGGCAACCAATGGAGAACTTTTTTGGTGGTCCTTTGATAAGATATCGATTCATTCATATTATTTGAATATTAGCCCATTAGGTAACCAGGATATTCTAGTATGATCTCGTAGTTGTGTAACTCATTGCTCTTCTCAAGATCTCCATGTCCCCTGGGCTCCACCATGGTCCCATTATTACTGTTCATTCGTCCATATTATATAATACATACCTGACACTGAGGATATAGATATGAAGGAGACCAACCATGTCCTGATCTTTATAGAGTCTACATCCTAGAAGTGCAGGTATGAAATAAACATGAAAATATATAATACGATGCCAGTAGAGTTGAGGCAGGGTAATGTACAGGAAAGGATGGCAAGTGGCTATTTTACAGAGTATCTGGGAAATTCTCCCTGTGGCATTTGAACACAGGCCTGGAGACTGGAAAAAGAGCATTTTCCAATTCCAGGCAGAGGGAACAGTGGTTCAAGGCTACAACGTAGGATTACAGCTCTACCTTGGAAAGAAGGCTCGTGGCTCCAGAGTGGAGTGTACAGACTTCTGCCACAGCAAGCTAGCAGGTCTGCCCAAACAACACTGTAATGAGCAAAGAAAACCTCAGAGCCATTGATCATACTACCAAAAGTAAGTTAACAAATAGAGTTGAAAGGATACTAGTAATGCAATTGCCATTTGCAAGCCAGAGAACTCATTTATCTTATGAACACCAGACAGGCCTAACTCGTGCCCGATTGCTTAGGCTGTAGTTCAAAGTTTGAATTATTTTCCATCTTTCTGCTTGCCAAAGTCCCCAAAATAATTATTACTTTATAAAATCAGTGCTTAGTAAAAATCCATTAAATAGGTAGATTTCTGGATAAGAGTAAATGAATACACTGTGCACTGGAGCCTTCATCTTGGGGCTTCCCCCGGAATAATACCACATTATTGTCTAACACCAATAATTCAAGTGACAATGTGTTGTTGCAGGTCTGTTAACCTGAAATCTTGAACTAAATCTGTCAAAAGTTTTCTTTTCTTTTCTCTTTCCTTTCCTTTTTTTTTTTATCTTGCAAACTGGCTAAAATGTTTAGTGGCAGAAAAGAAAAATGCCACAGAAGCAATATGTTAAGAAATCTTTGTTTCAACATGAAGAGTTATACTTATTTAATAATTCCTGCCAACTGTCTGGTAGCACATTTGACTTGACTGTTTTCTTAAATGGTACTGATAAAATGCAGATATCTAATACACAAGCAATAATACTTTAATCACCTTGCTAAAGGAGAGAATCATTATCAATAGGTATATCTATGCATATCCATGTTTATGGTAGCACAGTTCACAATGACTAAATTATGGGATAGGTCCACCAACAGATGAATGGATGACAAAACTGGGGTATATATACACAGTGGAATTTTACTCAGTCATTAAGAAGAACAAAATTATGTCATTAGCTGGAAAATGGTTGGCAGTAGAGAATATTGCACTAGGTGAGATTAACCAGTCTCAGAAAGCAGATAATTGTAAACTTTCTCTCATATGTGGAAGCTAGAGAGAAATTGGGTAACAAAAGAGACCTTTGATAAAGAAGTAGAGACTCCAGTGGAGCAATGGAGGGGGGTTCAGGGAGGGATTAATGTAAGCTTAAATAATTCTATGTACATATGCGGAATTATCAATAATTCTATGTATATATGCGGAATTGTGCTGGGAAGAAGTGGTGGGGTGGGATCGGAGGGAAACGTACCATGTGTCATGTGCATGCACACTCCTATCACTCTACACCTTATTGTGATCTGTAATTACGATGCACCAATAAAAGTATTTTAAAATACATACGCACAGCTGGGCGAGGTGGCGCACGCTTGTCATCCCCGCGCTTGGGAGGCGGAGACAGGAGGATCGCGCTGGTTCAGAGCCAGCCTCGCTGGTTTAAGAGACCCTGTTTCCAAATAAAAAAATATAAAATAGGTCTGAGAGTGTACCCGGAGATAGAAGGGCTTCCAGGAACCCCAGTGCCACAAAAAAAAAAAAAAAAACATGTATAAATGGTATGCTCTTCAAATTTTTGATTTTTAAACCTTTCTGTGGAAAAAGCTCTTGGGACACTATTGAGGAAAAAAATGTGTTTTCTTCCTTTCAGATGAATTTGTTGGCTAGGGCAATATTTTTAGTATGCCAGTAAAACGAAAGGGAGACAGAAAAACAGGCAACTCCAGAGTGGTTAGTGTGGGACTATTACCAAGGCAGAAATGAGGCCAAAGAGATGATAAATGTGTGCCTCTCACCCACTCCATCAGCTGGAGCCTGACCTGCATCCCCTCTTCCATCTGAGCTCCAAGCAAGTCACCATTTTTCACCGCAGCACTTAATAGTGGACATTAACTTAGCCCTCCCCAAAAGGGCTGACCTGCAGTCTACCCTCGGTGCTTCTCCAAACTGTAATCACTTGCTCGCTCAGTAATTTTATCAAATAGCATGCACCTTTTCCAGCCACTTATTGGCCAATTAAGTCAAGTTCTCACTGAGGGGGTCCAGCTGGCTTCAAGTTATCTTAGATGAATTGATTGAAGACATCCTGCAATCTATGAACCCAGTTTAATGATCTAGGTGATAATACTTGTAATTCTTCTCAGTCAGGGGAATTTGCTGCAGCTGTTGTCGGCAAATCCATGTTCTGATACACTGAAGTATCAGAAAAGCATTAATCTGCCTGCAGAGTTCCAAAGCGATGGCTGCATTGTGAAAAGGGAAATTTAGAATTCATTTGGCGTGGCCCGGTGAAGACGGTCTTGCCATGGACGTGGTTTTATGTTATCCCATTGTAAAAAAAAAAAAAAAATTAAGGCAGAATATGGGAAGAATGCATTATTGAAAGTCATCAGGAATGGTAAAATGCAAATACTATTCATTCAATATTACTGTCACAAACAGCGCATTGAATGTTGGAGTTCCAAAAATCACTGCTTTGAGGCAAGGATGCGATATTTTTTAAATATTGGGGTGGGGCTCTGAGGACTAAAGTCATTATTTTTGTATGAAGTGTTACATGGAAGACGTAAATAGTAAGAGTTTGTGCTCCCGCCCCCTGGACTCACTGCGATTGAAGTGATAATGAAGAAGTGTCAAGCCGTGACATGGGCCTTGAGTGTGTCTCCAAACACTTTTTTGCACAGTGACATATTTTTAAAAAGTAATCATTAAATAATTTGCTTGCTTGCTTTCCTCTGTGTGCATTTGTTCCCTCCGTGGCTGAAACGTTAATTCTCCTCCCTGTGAAGCAAATACTGTAAATAACACTCTGGAGGTTTTTGTGGGTGTTGCAAATTCAGAATACTTAGGAACACTCTATCCTACAGTGGGTCTGTGAAGTTCATGTTTACAAACTGAAAAGCTGGTTTTGATTTCCTTATGAAAGTGGCAGCTGTGATATTAATTTACTCTGAGCGGAGGAGCTGCCGTCCGTCTCTTTCTGGAGAGGGGGTTCCTTTTCACTCAGAGGTGTGATTGAACTTGGCTTTGGGGATGTGAGACTTGCTGGGAAAGGCTGGTGCTTTGGATGAGATTTTAAATTCTTACCAGTGATGCAGGATAAACAACAGGCTAGGAAGGATGTGTTTTCCAGTTGAGAGTGGGCTTTGATGGCTTAGCCCACTTGGACCATGTCTACTAAGGATTAAACCCAGGGATATTCTTTCTCTGGGCTACATCTCCAGCCCTACTTTTTTATTTTTTTTAATTTTGAAACAGGGTCTCGCTGAGTTACTGTGGGCCTCACTATGTTGCTGAGGTTGGTCTCGATCCTACAATTCTCCCATCTCAGCCTCCTCATGTACTTTAAATTTAAGGGTCCAATTTACCGAAAATAGAGTGATATTAATTTTTTTTCTAACCAGAAAAGGACAAAGCCTAGCAGAGCTTTGAAGTTTGATATAAACAAACTGATTTTCTTTGATTAACTCACACACACACACACACACACACACACACACACACACACACACACCCTGATTATCCAAAGAACTGTTTTATGCATTTTATGTATGCACACTTTGTTGATAGTTAACATAACTTAAAATTTTCTAACTACTGTAAACAAGAGTTTGTATCCAACTGAGCTTAATAATAATACCTAATAACAAATACTTGTCACATGCCAGGCCCTGCTCTAAGAACCTTACATGGCTTAAGACTCAGTTAACCTTTATAACAACCCCATAAGTTCAATGCTATTATCTCCCTCATTTTACAGTTGAGGAAACCAAAGAACAGAGAGGTTGAGAAACTTTTCAAAGCTATGCAGTAAGTGTCCAAGCCAGAGTTTGAACCACGCAAGCTGGATCTAGCATCTGCTGCCTCTGACTTCTCCTGAGTACAAAGCTTCAAGTCATCTCTGTTCAGCTTTCCAGCGGGCTCCCCAGGCCACCTCCACAAGGAAAAGCATGGCAATTATGTCACAAAAAACAATTCCTCCTTTTTAGGTGGCCTTACCCCAAATCTGTGATTCAGAGTCTGTCCAACCTCCAGAGAGTTCCATGCAGTTCACAGAATCGCTTTTGAATCATCAGAATGTTAGCAAAGTGTCAAAAGGGTGGAGATTCTTTCTTTTTTTTTTTTTTTAACAGATCAACATCAAAAAATGAAATGTCAAGTTGGCCTTGAATTTGTGTCTCCTGGACTCTGATTTCTCCTTCAAGCTGATTTTGTCTCCTTGAAACATAGATAAACATGTCCCTCTCCACACAGAGATTATTCTTAGGATCAAAGAGTCTGTTTTATCTAAATGTAGCACCATAACAGCTGTTAGAAATACTGTACACTTGAAGAATTGATATGGAGATAGGGACATAGGAAAGGAAAAACCTAAAGACAGTCATGTGCCATTAAGGACAGGGACATGTTGTAAAAGTGCCAGTGGGCAGTTTTGTCATTGTATGGGCATCACAGAGAGCCCTTATACAAACCTACATGGTGTGGGCAGATTTTTTTTTTTTTTTTTTTTTTTGCAGTACTGGGAATGGAACTCAGGGGCATTCTACCTCCAAGCTACACCTCCAGCCCTGTTTTCATTCTTTATTTTTGAAACAGGCTCTCACTGACTTGCAAAGGGCCTCACTAAGTAGCCAAGGCTCTCTGTGAAACGCCATCTTCCTGTCTCAGCCTCCCAAATGCTGAGATTACAAGTGTGTGTTACCACACCCAGCTGGCAAATCTCTTTTTTGTTGTTCTTGGCACTGGGGATTTAATTTTGGAGCATTCTATCCTTAAACTAAACATCCGCCCCCCTTTTAAATTGAAATAGTGTTTCACTGAGTTGCTTAGAGTCTCACCAAGTGGCTGAGGCTGGCAAAAAATCTGTGATCCTCCTGTCTCTGCTTCCCAAGTACCGGGATTACAGGCGTGCGCCACCAACCCTGGCTTAATTCAAACTCTCTCCCTCTTCTCTCTCTCTCTCTCTCTCTCTCTCTCTCTCTCTCTCTCTCTCTCACACACACACACACTTGTTGTTGTTTTTTTTTTAGTCTTTTATTTTTTGAAACAGAGTCTCACTTAGTTGTGAAGGGCCTCGCTAAACTGTCCGTGAACTGTGATCCTTCCGTCTCTGTCTTCCGAATACTGGGATTACAAGTGTGCACCACCACACTCAGCTAGTTCAATATCTAGATGAGGTCTCTTCATTGCATCAGGAGACCTGGCAAGCATAAGGTGAAGCTGTCTGCAAACAGAGATCCTCCAGTCTCCGCCTCCCGAATACTGGGATTACAAGCGTGTACCACCATGTCCAGCTAGTTCAATATCTTAATGAGGTCTCTTGATGCAATCAAGAGATTACATCAAGGTGATGCAATAATAATAATATCATTGTATGCTTATGGTAAGCATAAGGTGTAGGAGGCTGCTGCTGGCATAACACAGCATACTGGTGTACAGCAAATTTTTAGTCCATAAGTAGTACACTGTAAAATAATAGTAAAAGCATATTGTAGATACATAGACCATAATATAGTTTTTTATCAAGTATTATGCACTGTACACAATTGTAAGCGCTATTCTTTTATGTTGGTTCTGTGTTGCTGTAACAATATACCTGACAACAACAACTTAGAGGAGGAAAGGTTTATTTTGACTCATGGCTTCAGAGGTTCAGTCCATGGTCAGCCAGCTCCAAGGCAGAAACATCATGGTGACAGAGGGTAGCAGAGAAAATCTGTTAAACTTGTGGCAGCCAGGAAGCAGAGAGAGAGAGAGAGAGAGAGAGAGAGAGAGAGAGAGAGAGAGAGCAAGAGACCAGGGACAGCTATAATCCCCAAGGTCACACCTGAGTGACCCATCTTCTCCATCACAACCCACCTACCTTTAGGTACTGGCCAGTAAATGCATTCAAATTATTAATTTATCATCAGTGGATTTAGCCACCAAGATGAGTCCCCGTGATTCAATGATTTCACCTCTGAACACTGCTGCACTGCCTGGGTCTCGCTAAGTTGCTGATGGAACTTTCAAACCGTAACAACTTTTGTATGACTGGCAGCAAGGTCAGTTTCTTCCAGCATCACCACCAACATACGAGTCATGTAGCACTACGACTTTTTGGCTGTTGTGATGTCACTAGGTTTCAGGGACTTTTCAGCTCCGTAATAATAATCTTAAGGGACCACTGTCATATATGCTCTCTGCTGCTGACCTAACCGTTGTTATCAGGTACACGATTGTATCGTATGAGAACTATCCGTAAGCCAAACATGGTCGCATATGCCTGTAATCTCAATACTTGGAAGGCTAGCAGGTTCCAGGACTGCCTCAGCAACTTAGCGAGACCCTGTTTTAAAATAAAAATTAAAAAAAAGGACTGGGGGTGTAGCCCAGAGGTAGAACTCCTCTGGATTCAATTCCCAGTACCCCTTTCCCCAAAGAAAAGTAGTAGGGAAAGAAGGAAGGAAGGAAGGAAGGAAGGAAGGAAGGAAGGAAGGAAGGAAGGAAAATTATCTATAGTGTGATCTCAACTTTACAGACGAGGAGAAAAGGAAAAGATAAGGTCACATGCCAACTTTTATTTTTACTGCTTTGGGCATTTCTTTTGAGAAATAAAAGCATATTGCACTATAAAATTATTTTGATTGAACATTTTTTTAAACACATGCTTTCTATTAGGACTTCATAGGTCAGGTCCTCCTTTTTTGATGCTTGACATGGGACCCAAGGGCTTGCAAATGCTGAGCAAGAACTCTACCATTGCACTACCCTCCCGCTCTGGTTAGAGCCTCTTGTTATAGCACTCTTGACTCTCTACTCTCCTTCTGAGCATTTGCCACAATTGCAATTAATTAATTCATATAGAGTTGCTAATTTGTGAAGAGCCCCACCCATTGCCTGCTAGCTCGAAGACCTAAAAATAGCGCCGAGGAAGCTCTGTGAGGCCCATTAAGCAGTAAACAACTTTCAGGAAGTCCGGTAACCGGAGCATGGGGCGCACGGGAACACTACATACCACTGTTTGTAACAAATGAGCTAATTTTGCATGGAGCGAGTGATCTGAGTGCTGATTGGCTGCTTGGGATATATAAGCGGGGAGCGGGGAGCGGAGAGAAAAGAGTATGTAAGAGCCTGGGATAATAAAGAGTCCGAAGAAGATCGTCTCCGGTGTCGTGCTTGAAAGCGACAAGTGGTGGCCCGTACGGGGAATCTCTCTCAACGAGACGGTCAGAACTTTGGACTTTCCAGGGCAGCCGGCTGGTAAGTTCTCCTGTGAAGAGGGAGGCTCTACAAAGTAGAGGATCATAAGATTGTTCTTTCCCAACTCCGTTTGAGGACGAAGGGGAGCTCCTTTGAGGGGAGGATTTGTAGGGTAGTATACTCTCAGGCTGGACCTGAGGCTGAATAGGTATGGGAAATAATCCATCTCATCCAATACAAAAGGCTTTAAAAGCCTTATTAAACGGAAAGGGGTTAAAACTTAGGGATAAGACTATTCAGGGTTTTTTGAGCCAAGTGGATGAGGTGGCCCCTTGGTTTGCAGTATCAGGAAACTTGACCCTGGCAAGTTGGGATAAGTTAGGGAAGGATATTAAAAGGGCAGAGAAAAACAATCAAGTCACGGGAGGAACTTATCCTTTGTGGCGCCTCGTCAGGGCATGTTTGGAGCAGAAATACTACAAACCGCTAGTGCGAGAGGGACAAGTGGCACTTGATCTGTTAAAAGAGGAACGGTCCACTTCCTCTCACCCAGCTAGTGAACTAGGCTCTGAAGGGGAGGGGGACTCGGACGAGGAACTTGCGGCAATAGAGGAGGAAGTCAGCAGATTAACCCTAGCTACGGGCCCCTCGCAGGGCTCTGTTCCTCCGCCCTATAATCCCTCAGCTCCAGGACAAAGCGGAGGCCGCTCCTTTAATGAAAAGGTATGGCGTGAGCCGGAAATGTTACTATCCAGACAGGCTTTCCCCGTGTTTCAACCACAAGGAGGAGGACCTCAGTATCATGAGCCTTTAGATTATAAGCTTGTAAAACATATTGCTGAGTCCGTGCGGACTTATGGTACCAATGCTGCATACACCGTAGCCACCTTAGAAAGCATTTACAGGTATGCCATGACCCCTGGAGATTGGCAGAACTTGGCCCGAGCGGCTTTGACCCCAGGACAGTATTTAGATTGGAAGGCTTTCCTTATTGAGTTCGCAGCAGAGCAAGCAGCGGTGAATCAGGCCGCAGGATAACCTGCCTGGAATTTGGATATGCTTTTGGGACAGGGACAATTTGCTAACAACCAGACCTGTTACCCTCAACAAGTGTATGATCAGATAAACAATTTGGCCACCAGGGCATGGAAAAGTTTGCCTAATAAAGGGGAGGTGTCAGGCAATCTTACTAAGATAATTCAAGGTCCCACTGAGCCTTTTTCTGATTTTGTGGCTAGGATGGTAGAAGCTGCTGGACGAATATTCGGGGATGTCAATGCAGCCATGCCACTTGTTAAACAGCTTATTTTCGAACAATGTAATACTGAATGCAAACAAGCTATAAATCCATATAAAAGTAAAGGTTTAGAAGTATGGATGAAGTTATGTAGAGAACTCGGCGGACCTTTAACCAACTCGGGGCTCGCTGCGGCTATCATGCAAGCATCTGGCAGGCAAAAGGGCAATAACAACACCCAACTAGGAAATTGCTTTTCATGTGGGGCGGCAGGGCATTTAAAAAGAGACTGCCCAAAACGAGGCTCTCTCTCTCAAAAGAGCCCACCAGACCTATGTAAGAGATGTAGAAAAGGCAGACATCCCGCCTCAGAGTGCCGGTCCGTTAAGGATATTGACGGCAATATCCTACCGTCCCATGATCAGTCGGGACAGGGTCGCCCGCTGTCAAAAAACGGGAAACGGGGCCCCCATCCCCAGGGCCCTTACAAGTATGGGGGCCAACAAATGTACAATGCTATAGAGACACACCAAACACCCCAATGGCCCAATCTCCAACCGCCCAAGGAATCCGGAGAGCCACTCCCGGTTCAGCGGGATTGGACCTCTGTGCCACCACCCGGCTGGTATTAACCCCTCGAATGGGAATTCAAATTATGTCGACTGATATGTCAGGGCCATTACCCCCAGAAACGGTGGGCATAGTTTTGGGGCGATCATCATCCACCATGAAAGGCCTAATAACTCATCCTGGAGTTATTGACCAAGATTATGAGGGCGTTATAAAGGTTATGGTCTCCGCCCCCAGAGGAATTGTTGCCATCTCTCCTGGTGATCGGATAGCGCAGCTGTTATTATTACCTAGTCTACATTCTCTCTTCCCTTCAAAAAAGGAACAGCGAGGAGAAAAAGGGTTTGGGTCCTCTGGTACTAATATAATATCTCTCGCCTTTGATATGGGAAAACGACCTTTAATTACTTTGAAAGTGGAGGGAAAGCCGATTCTAGGATTGCTTGATACAGGGACAGATACTAGTGTAATTGCTTCTAAGGATTGGCCCCCCGCCTGGCCCATAAAAAAGGCTGACACACAGCTTAGAGGATTAGGATACATTAAAACACCTGATATTAGTGCTAGACCCCTTCATTGGGAGGACCAAGAAAAACATTCTGGGACCTTTACACCCTATATGCTGGAAATTCCGGTCTCCTTGTGGGGTCGAGATCTACTTCTGGACATGGGATTCCGATTACATAATGAATATTCTCCCCAGGCGCTACATATGTTTAACAAGCAAGGTTTTCATCCATCATTTGGATTAGGGCGAAACCTACAGGGACGGAGGAGCCCTGTCCCCACTGAAGGACAAAACACTAAACAGGGATTGGGTTTTGTGGAGTAGCCACTGGGGAGGCAATTCCCATCACTTGGAAGACGGGGGATCCAGTATGGGTTTCCCAGTGGCCTCTCCCCCGTGAAAAATTGGAAGCAGCAAAAGAGTTAGTAAAAGAACAACTAAAATTAGGACATATCCAATCATCCACATCACCCTGGAATACCCCTATATTTGTAATAAAAAAAAAATCAGGAAAATGGAGACTATTACATGATCTCCGAGCCATAAATGAACAAATGCAAGTTATGGGACCAGTCCAACGTGGACTCCCCCTTCTCTCAACTATTCCAAAATTCTGGCCAATTATAGTGATTGATATAAAAGATTGCTTTTTCTCTATACCATTAAATCCTCTAGATACCCCACGTTTTGCTTTTACTGTGCCATCCCTAAACCAAGAGCAAATTGACCAGAGATATGAGTGGAGAGTGCTCCCCCAGGGTATGGCGAATAGCCCCACTCTTTGTCAACTATATGTGGATGCTGCCTTACAACCTGTTAGGGATAAATTCCCTCCATTGCGTTGTCTCCATTATATGGATGATATCCTATTAGCCTGTGAAAATGAAAAGGTACTGGATGAAGCGTATTGTGTGCTTGTTAAAGCCCTTGAGGAAAAGGGTTTAGTTATAGCATCTGAAAAGGTTCAAAAGGGCACCGTCACCCATTTTTTGGGAAATATTCTTTATCCCAATTTTGTCACGCCTCAAAAGGTCACCATTCGTACAGACCAGTTACACACTTTAAATGATTTTCAAAAATTATTAGGAGATATTAATTGGATACGTCCTGCTTTAGGAATCCCAAATTTTATGCTAAAACCTTTATATGATATCCTCAAAGGAGATTCTTCCTTAACCTCTCCTAGAATGCTGACTGCTGAAGCCCGGGAAGCCTTAAGTTTGGTAGAACAAGCTTTAACTAAGGCTTCCCTTAAGCGCATTTCACCGAGGGATTCTATTTGGGCATGCATACTGGCTACTGAGCTCCAACCCACTGGGGTCTTATGGCAACAAGGACCTCTATTATGGATTCATCCTAAACTATCTCCTCAAAAGGTTATTGAGTATTATCCCTCTATGGTGGCAAAGGTTGCTGTTCTTGCCATACAGCAATGTATTCAACATTTTGGCCAAACCCCTAATAAGCTTATTGTTCCCTATAGTAAACACCAAATATTAATTTTACAAACCTTCCTGGATGATTGGGCTATATTACGATGTGTGTTTAATGGAGAGATAGATAATCACTTACCTAAAGATCCTATATTACATTTTGCAACTCAACATCCTATTATCTTTCCAACCATAACCAGAAGAACACCTATACCCTTCGCTATCAATATTTTTACTGATGGATCAAAATCTGGCCTTGGAGCTTTTATGATAGAAGGACAAAAACCCATAATTGTTCAATATCAGCATATATCACCTCAGCTAGTTGAACTAAATATTATATTAGAAGTGTTTGAGAGATATGATTCTTCCTTTAATTTGTTATCGGACTCCTCCTATGCTGTAGAGATGATAAAGTCCCTTGAATGTGCGGGGCAAATATCAACACATACGCCCATCCACTACTTGGCATCTAAAATTCAACATTTAATTTTGATGAGGAAAAATCCCTTTTATGTACAACATATTAGGGCACATACAGGCTTACCAGGGCCTGTTGCCCAAGGTAATGATTATGTAGATAAGCTTACGAAGATGCCCATGATTTTCTCTCTCACCCCACTTCAACGGGCACAAGATTTTCATCGCCAGTTTCATGTAAATGCTAAAACTTTACAGATTAAATTTAAAATTCCTCGTTGTCAAGCCCGTGACATCATCAAGGCCTGTGGTACTTGTGCACCCTTTATCCCCTCTTCTAATGTTGGTGTTTGCCCACGTGGGTTGCTCCCCTTACATTTATGGCAAATGGATGTGACCCATATACCTGAATTTGGCTCTGTTAAGTATGTACATGTTTCTGTTGATACTGTTTCTGGAATTATATATGCTTCTACTCACACAGGGGGAAAAGCTCGTGACGTTATCGCTCATTGTCTTGAAGCTTGGGCAGCATGGAATGTGCCAAAAGAAATAAAAACTGATAATGGTCCGGCTTATACCTCACAAAAATTTCAGTCTTTCTGTAAACAGATGGGCGTAACATTAAAACATGGCCTTCCATATAATCCTCAAGGACAGGGCATTGTTGAACGCGCCCATCGCACAATAAAAAAATGTCTAATAAAACAAAAAGGGGGAATAGGTGAGAATCTGAAACCAAGGCAGCAATTATCTTTGGCACTTTTTACTTTAAATTTTTTTTTTTTTTTTTAAATTTTATTTTATTGGTGCACTGTATTCATACATCATAGTGGGATACAAACTTTTGTAGACATACATGCACACATCGCCCAGTCAGCCCCCACCCGATCCCCACCCCATTCTCTCCCCATCCCTCCTTCCCATGCTTGGCTTAGTGGTTGACATCTAGTATTATAGCAATTTATCCAAAATTAAAAACGATAATCTCACATAACAGTTTCATTTGTCTGATACCAAGCGTTTGATGATTTAAAGATAGCATTTCAATATTTCTTTTTGCTTTCTTTCTTACTAGAGCATATTTTTTTCTGTTTTTTTAGGTGAAACTATCATATATTTATATATTTATTTTTCAGAAAAAAACTCTATCCTAATATGGAATATGGACTCTAGACCCAAAACGATCTTGAAAAAGAACAAAGCTAGCAGATATATATTTTCTGATTTCAAACCATATAAAGCTACAATAATTGAAACAGTAGTACTGTTCTAAAGGCAGATATATAGACCATTGGAGTTAAATACAAGCCTAGAGCTAAATTCTTCCCTATATTGTCAAGTTATTTTTGACAAGGTTTCCACGAACATTTGGTGGTAGAAATAATAATCTTTTAACTAAATATTGTTGAAAAATAATAATTACATGGAAAAGAATAAAATTGGACCTTTACCTAATCCCATATACAAATATTAACTCAAAATAGATAAAAGACCTAAATATAAATCTTAAGACTATAAACTTTTAGGAGAAAATCTGGGTCATAAAACCTCACAACATTGAAATTGGCAGTGATTTCTTGGATATGATTTCAATGGCACAGGCAACAGAAGAATATACAAACTCCCTAAAAAATAAAAGAAAATATTGTATATCCAAAGACAATGTAAACAGAGTTAAAAGTTACTAATAGCATGGGATAAAATATTTCCAAATGCTATATCTGAAGGTATATTAATATTCCAACTAGAAATCCTAAAAATTAACAACAATAAAGGCAAACAATACAACTTAGAGATAGGTAAAAGACTAACATAAATAATGAATCTCCACAGATAACCAATCTTAGTTGTCTGTTGGATGGAAACTCTTGTTTCTCTGGTTCTGGTGAGTGTTACCTATTTCTTCTTTGTAGTTAATCTCTTTGAGTATTTTCTCTAGCGCTGGTTTTGAAGACATAAATTCCTTCAGTTTCTGTTTGTCATGGAAGCTTCTTATTTCTCCATCTAATTTGATAGAAAGTTTTGCTGGATAGGAAATTTTTGGCTGGAAGTTGTTTTCTTTCAGAGTTTGGAATATGTTACTCCAAGCCCTTCTGGCTCTCATGACTTGGTTTGGGAAGTCTGGAGTGATTCTAATTGGTTTGCCTCTGAATGTCAGTTGGCCCTTTGTTTTTGTTGCCTTTAAGATTCTCTGCTTGACTTCCACATTGGTCATTTTGACAATTATATGGCGTGGGGATCCTCTTCTCCGATCCTGTCTAAAGGGAGTTCTATAAGTTTCCTGGATCTGTGTATCAACCTCTTGCTCTATATTTGGAAAATTTTCTGCTATTACTTCCTTGAAGAGATTGTTGATCCCTTTGGTATCACTTTCTTTTCCCTCCTCTATTCCAATTATTCTTAGGTTAGCTCTCTTAAGATGGGCCCATATTTCTTCAATGTCAGATTCCTGCTGTTGGATATTTTTTTCTAGATTAGAAACTATGCATTCATTTTTGGATTGCTCATCTTCTAAGAGCGAGATTCTGTTCTCCATGTGGTCTAATCGGTTGTTTGTGCTTTGAATTGAGGCCTTTACTTCATTAATTGCATCCTTTATCTCTTTTTGGCTCTCTCTGAGTTCTTTTCGAAGCACCTCTATTATTTCTACAGTTATTTTCCTGATTTGATCTTCTAGAAATCTCTGATTTTCTGTTTTATCAGGTTCTGATGTTGTGGGGTTGTGCACATTCATTACTCCAGTGTTATTCCTCTTTCCCATGATTTTGGAGGTTTGTGCCTTCTCTGGGTTCTTCCCTTGGGTCACTATGGCTTCACTTAAGGTGTTCTGGATCTCGAGTCTGTATTATCTCAGACCCCACTACTCCTTTACTGGGTTGTATCACAGAGTCTCCGACCCAGGGAGTCGATAGAGGCTGCTTTAAACTATGGGGGGTGCCAGGTTGCACGTTCTCCTATGGTGTGATATCTCTGCCACCACCACTCCCTCACTGGGTCAAGTCCCAGGAGGCCCAATACTGCGATTTCTCCTCTGTGGCCCGCAATTTGACTCACTGTTCTTGAGTACGCAGATGTAGCTGTACTGGACTCGGTGAATTCACTGCTGTTGCCGCCGCCGGTGGCAATATGGCGCCTCTGCCACGCCCTCGGCCATGAGGCTGGCGTATTTTTTCTTCTCTGGTTTTGATTTCCACTCTGAATCCCTGCAGCGTGTGCTGAGCTCAGCCACTGGGAGCTTTAAATGCTGTCTGCGCCGAAAGATCCCGCCTGGCTGTTCCGCAGAGTCTCACCTGGCTTGCTGTAGCCGTCCGTTGAGTTCGCCGCTGCCGCCGGCAGTATGGCACTGCTGCCGCGTCCTCGGGCGCGTGTGTCTCCTCTGTGGCCCTGAGCTCTGTTCTCAGTCCGCTTTCTCTCTGGAGCCTGGTGGTTTTTTTTGTTTTTCTGGTGATGGTGTTTTCTGGCTATGAAAGGCGCTCTTTTTGTGGTAATGGAGATTGGTTGTTAGCGGGACTCTTAAGCCCCGCTTTTCTCGGTCGCCATCTTCCCGGAAGTCCTACTTTAAATTTTTTAAATTTAGATATTAATGGCAAATCGGCCGCAGATCGCCATTTTTGTCCTTCTAGTATTCCCCATGATATGGTAAAATGGAAAGATGTCCTCACCGGAAAATGGAAGGGACCTGATCCGGTACTCACATGGGCCAGAGGCTCTGTTTGTGTTTTCCCACAGGACGGAACCGATCCGATTTGGATCCCAGAGAGACTGACTCGTCAAATAATATCGCAAGATGGCGCCTCAGGGATGGATACACCTGATCACCATGCTGATCTGGACAAAACCAGTATGGAGTGAGCAACAATGGGGCAACTGGAGCTGGGAGTTTGATAAACTCACCGAACAATTACGTGCTGAAATCATCAAGGTCAACACCACCCGAATCGACCGAACAATTACGTGCTGAAATCATCAAGGTCAACACCACCCGAATCGACCCCAAAGTGGCCCAAACGCTGGCGTCCCGGATCCAGAAGGCAGCATTCCATCTAAAAGAATGGGCCGGGTTGGGAGCATTGGGATTTTGTTTTGTTTTCCTGTGCATTCTATGTCTCTGTTGCCTGAGACGTTTATTTCTGCAAAGGGCCAAGGATCAGATGCTCCTAGCTCAGGCTTTCATGGCGGTTGAAGCAGGACAATCGCCTACTGTTTGGCTAGCCGCAATGGAAAAATCATAAAGCAGAATGTCAGCAAGGACTGCACTTGGGACCCCGGGAGGGTGCATCCCAAGGAGGATATGCTCAGCTGCATACGGGTTACCACTGTATTGCTCGCCCGTCCCTGCAAAAAAGGTGGTGGCAAATAATTGCATAAACTATAGCAGGGGTTGAGTCCTCTATCCTCTTCTGCTTAAAAACAAAAAGGGGGAACTGTGAAGAGCCCCACCCATTGCCTGCTAGCTCGAAGACCTAAAAATAGCGCCGAGCGGAAGCTCTGTGAGGCCCATTAAGCAGTAAACAACTTTCAGGAAGTCCGGTAACCGGAGCATGGGGCGCACGGGAACACTACATACCACTGTTTGTAACAAATGAGCTAATTTTGCATGGAGCGAGTGATCTGAGTGCTGATTGGCTGCTTGGCATATATAAGCGGGGAGCGGGGAGCGGAGAGAAAAGAGTATGTAAGAGCCTGGGATAATAAAGAGTCCGAAGAAGATCGTCTCCGGTGTCGTGCTTGAAAGCGACACTAATTTAACTTTTATTTCCTGAAACGGAAAGTCCCACGGGGTTAAGAAGTGTAACCATAGTGTTTATTGTGATTTCCCCAGTGTGTCCAGCACATTGCCAGGCTCCTTTACTCACTGATGATCAACAATATCGATCAATAAATGACTTTTTAAAAGTTTTAAAATTTTTAATTTTTTTTAAAAGAAAGGCAGACTGCCACGTGCAGTCTGGAGTCTTGGAAGCTTGACTACCCTATGTTCTACAAATGGACCTTGAGAGCTTGTTTGGAGGTTCTAGCTGGGGAGTGCAGCTACTCGCATACCCTTGACGGAAGACTGGTCCTCCTCTATTCGGAGAAGGTCGTCCTCTTCCACCAAGCATGCAACTTTGGGAGGGACGCACATGGAGTGGTGAGGGAGGAAGGGGACACCCACCCGCCTAGCCAGCCAGATCAGCCGAATCAACACTGGCGATCAATGGGGTGACAGATGTCACAGCCAGATTGCCCTCACATCCTCAATAAATGGATTTATTATTTACCAATAATGAAAACAGTGTTTTTCTTGATTAAAATTAATTAGGTATTTTTATTTTTATTTTTTGTATTGGTGATTGAACCCAGGGCATTCTACCTCCGAGGTACATTTCTAGCCTGATTTTAGTTTCATTTTGAAACAAGATCTCGCTAGATTGCTGAGGCTGTCATGGAACCTGCAGTCCTCCTGTCTCAGCTTCCCGAGTACTGAGATTAAGGGCATGT